>NC_020495.1:7946393-7957734 GCF_000184155.1 Fragaria vesca subsp. vesca | reverse complement strand
CCTCCGCTGCCCTTGACCACCACACCCCTCCTCCCTCTCCCCCCTCCCCCTCCGCCCCCTCTCTCTCCCAACTCGAATCCTTTTCAGAAACATCCGAACCCGACTCCGACCTATCTTCCCTCTCCCCTCCCTCCTCCACCACCTTAACGCCCTCTCCTCCAACCAAACCCCCTCCCAACTCTTCCACCTCCGCCTCCGCCGCGACTCCCTCTGCTTCAACTCCCTCACCTCCCTCGCCTACAACCGCACCCGACCCGGCCCACCCTCCTCCCGGTTCAGCTCCTCCATCGTCTCCGGCCTCTCCCAAGACAGCGGCGAGTATTTCACCCGCATCGGCGTCGGCTCTCCCCCCAAATACCTCTACATGGTCCTCGACACCGGCTCCGACGTCATCTGGCTCCAATGCGCTCCTTGTAAACGCTGATACTCCCAAACCGACCCGGTTTTCGACCCGAGAAAATCCTCCTCCTTCTCCTCCCTCCCTTGCTCCTCCCCTCTCTGCCGCCACCTCGACTCCCCCGGCTGCAGCTCAAAGTCTAAAATCTGCCTCTACCAAGTCTCCTACGGCGATGACTCCTTCACCTTCGGCGACTTCTCCACCAAAACCCTCACCTTCCGCCGCTCTAAAGTCGCCCTCGGCTGCGGCCACGACAACGAAGGCCTCTTCGTCGGCGCCGCCGGTGAGGCTTGCCGAAGGACCTGCAAAGCTGGAGAGCATCGAGCTCGTCTCACAAAGCTGATGTCGATGTTGCAGGTTTCTAGCTGAGTTGGAATTGCAGGACCGGTCATCTCAGCAACTTAACAGTCTTCTTTAACGGTCAATTGACGACAAAAGCAAATCAGTCGAGAATTCAAAGTATAAAGGTATACCAGTTTAAAAAAAAACTGAGGGACAAAACTGATTTTAGGTATAAACTACAGGATGTCAGAAGCATTTACTCCTAAAATTAATCACATCTTGTCACAGATTACATTTCCGAGGTAAACGCTCGTGCAACAAAACAATTTTAATTTAATTCTTGGGTTTGTGTTTTTGTTTTTCTCCATTGATCAGCTGAAAGAGAGATTCTTTAGGTGGAGATGACAGCAATTTTGATTTTTCTTTATATATATGGAGCTACACCAGTACTGCTGGTACTACTGTCAGTAAAATCCGGTTTGCATACTCTCTCCTACAGGTACTGTCTGATTTTCCCAATAATATCGAAAAATGACCAAATATTTATTTTCAGAAATGGCTGAGAGAATCTAGAGAGCCCTCATAAGACAATCCCCACTTGCTCAAAAATCCAAAAACAAACACGATGGGTGAGGACAGCTCTCTCTCTCATGTCTCTCTTTCTCATGTGTATTTAGTTTTTCTGGGTACTAATTCTTTCTTTTTCTCTCTCTAAATCTTCCTTCGTCAAAAAATGGCCCATTGGGATCCCAAAGCTTCCATGTTTATTATATTTTATTTCCCAAAATGCTGGCTTTTGATGCTTTGAGCTGTGTTGGTTTACTGTTCTGTTCTGATTCTTCTGATGTTCATGGGTTTTGGTTTTCTGGGTTGTTCTTTGTTTTGGGTTGCAGAACAAGCCAGCATGAATGGAATACTGGGAATGAGTGAATGATCAAGCTTTGTGGGTTTTTGAGGAGGAGTCATGCATCGGAATTCAGGTACGGGTTTTGATTCGTTTTTCAGCGATTAAAGCTTACGTCTTTGATTGGTTTTGTAAAAGAGAAAAAGTGTGATACACTATTTTTTTTCTTTATCTGCTCTCGGTTTTATCTTCTCTATCTGGTTTGTTAATGGACATTTATGAATGTGCGTTTTTCAGTGTTTGATGGTTTCATTGTTGGGTCTGTGAAGCTTTCTTTGTAGATGAGATATATGTTTTTCTTCAGTGTTCTCACTTGTTTGGGTATTTGGTTTGATGAATACTTTTTGGGTTTTTTTTTTTTTTTTTTTTTTTTTTTTTTTTTTTTGGTTTTCGTTTGGTGTTCTGAGTCTGGATTCTCTTGTAATTTATGATTTGTTGTTTACACTTTTTGAGGGCAAAGTCCAATGGATTCTTCATGGGGGTGTATTAATGATCAAAACGAAGACCATCTTGCCAAAATCATGCTTTGTTTGATCTTGAGGAGTTGTAATTTTCTGCTGCTAATTATTAATTAGTGAACATTTGGTAGATTACTCTAGCCTGGTATCGACTTTGCTTGATGCTTTTCGGCCTTTTGGATTT
This sequence comes from Fragaria vesca subsp. vesca, assembly GCF_000184155.1. Lineage (NCBI taxonomy): Eukaryota > Viridiplantae > Streptophyta > Magnoliopsida > Rosales > Rosaceae > Fragaria > Fragaria vesca. Next base: position 7,955,509 of record NC_020495.1, on the reverse strand, counting down.
GTTTCCAGTAGTACTGGAGTATGTTTATTGCCTTTCGGTTTACTCTTAAACTTTTTCTGCTAGATATGTGGGAACCTTTATAACACATCGATATGAGTTGGTTGAGCTTTCGCCATTCAGTATCGGCATCTTGTCCAGCATTGAGACTGCTGCTAGGATGTGGATTCCCTCTGGCTCACCAGCATTATCTTAGGAGATGTTTCTGTTGGCCGCCTGAATTTAAAAACATATCAGTTTTCCTTTTTGCTTGGAAAAATTTCTGAAATGTGCTTCAGTGATGGACTATGATTTTTGTGTTTAAGCTAGTAAAACCATTTTCTATCAATTGATCTAAACAGGGTAAGTAATCCTGACATCCACATTATCTGTTATTGAGGCCTCGTACCCTTGAAATTCCAGAACTCCCAGTGAAAAAGTCTTGGGAAGAATCATAGTGAATTAGTCTCTTTATAATGCCATACAATACGAAAAAGTTCTAACTTTTGTTGATAGTTGCAAGGTTTCTTTTTTGTAGAACTGAGATTATACGTTGTTGAGTTATTCAGTAAACTTGTGCTTTAATACACGCAGACTTGCTAGAAATGGAAGCTCATGTTCCATGTAACAGCTTTCCCCCAGTATATATCCCCAAAATGAATCATAACTCAAGTGCTAATGGCAGTGAGAGGAATCATAATTTAACTACTGACCAGCTTGTTGGGTATTACAAGGAGGAGTTCAAGCAGACAATGCTCAATCAAGAAATGATATTTAAAAATCAGGTATACTATTGCGACTCTTCATGTAAAGAATTTACTGCATGTTTAGTTTCATTGAGATATTAACTGGAGTTATCGGAAGATATTGAGTCATAATCTATATATAATTTTGTTCTTGAAAGCATCACATGAACTTACACTTGAGTGTTCTGTTTTTTGTTTCAGGTTTAGTTTCAGTTCTTCTAGCTTTTTAATTTATTTTTATATATTTTTCACAACCAATTAATGGCATGAACAAATAACACCTTACCTGAAATGTCTTGTGACACCCAGATTCTGGACCTCCACCGCCTATATGGAAGACAGAGAGAATTAATGGGCATGACAAGGAATGAATTAGATAAACATAATCTGGGCACTGAGGCTTCAAGGCAGACTTCTTCTTTGTCTCAAACCTCGCTTGTCTGTACTCAAAAGACGTTCAACATCCCCGCATGCAGTCAATTATCTATTTCAGGTGCTGAAAATGTCCAGTTACCTTCATGTTTTGTTCAAAAGAGGAACATACAGGCATGCTCATATCCTGTTCAATCTGAAGACCATTCAGGAGACCGTAGATTTTTGAAATCTAAATGCAAGAAATCTCGGAAGAACTGGGACCTTCAACTTCCACCTGATACAATATACATTGATAGTGAAGAAGAGGAACTGTTAGAAGATGGAAAGGTTTCTGAAGCAGCTGAGGTATCAAGTTATCCTACTAAGAAAATTCCCGAGGTTGTGTGCAATGGTTATGCAACTAATGGATTCAACTCTGTTCCCAACTATGCCTCAAGTGCTGCATCATTAGAAAAAGGTCTGGTTGACTTAAATCATCGGTATGAGCTAGAGGAAGAAAGAGATTTTACATCCAATCGTTTTGTGGGGCCCACTGACATCGAGGCTTACTCAAGTATTCTACTGCAAGGCACAAAAAGCAAACAGGAGCTGTTGTTGTCTTGTAATCACAGTGCTGGTGAGCATTTCAAGTTTCCCCATTTTAATTTTAGAGTGTTGTTTATCATATATGCTTCAGAGTCAGTTTGAAAGTCAGTCACTTAAAATCTGTCTGCATAGCTTTGATAACTCGTAGTTTTCTTATATGGTAAGCACTTATCCTTTCAGGGAAAATTCAAAGCAGCTTCAATACTTTCTTATATGCAGATTACTTGTCCTCGTCATCTAACTCATTACATAAGAAGCTCAAGCAACATGAACCGTCATCCCTGCTTCACAATTGCCAAAAATCATCGAGTCAAGGAGCAACGATTGGTGTTCAGAACCTCAGAAGAAATTCTGGTTCTAAAGGTGGTCATCAATCTGGACAAAGTGGAGATTTGATGTGCACATCATCTCAGCATATTCCTCGTGACTACATGGAAAATTCTGGGTCCTCATGCTTTGCAGGTTTAAGAAAACCTATACATGACTTGGCACACACCCCAATTGTCGACACCTCTATACCACTCAGTAACAACTGTAAATCATCAACACTAAGGCCTGGGCTTGAGGAAGAAAGGTTACAGTTAAAGAAGCATCTGAGGTCTAGTACAACACATGATGGTACGGTCGCTGACAGTAGCTTTATCAATGGCTTTTATTTAGAATCCAACAACTCAGGGGATCAGCCACCAACCATTGGTTGTGATAATCTGATAAGAGTTAAAGATGGTTTAGTGCCTGAACTTCATGGAATGACCAGATACATGCAGGATTCTGCAAATGTCAATGCTCAAAAGGACATAGACTTGAATTTCATGCCTTCTAGCTGTTCTTTGGATGTGGCAGTTTCCCAGAGTTTCCAAACACTTGGAACAGAAAAGCATGAAGGTTCTAAAAGAGCTGTGCTACTTGATTTAAATGTGCCTCATGATTCGGTATGGGTCAAAGAAGCAGAATTAACTGCTGATGAACATGTAGAAAAGAGTAAATTCAAGAAAGATGGTCCTGGAGTTCAAATTGACCTGAACTCATCCATAAATGATGTTGAGTTTGGAGTTCAGATTGACCTGAACGCATCCATAAATGAAGATGAGTTTTCAGCAATATCATCTCCTTCGACAGAGAGCCTTTTGGAGGCACCTGCTAGTCCAGAGAACAAGGAGTGTTCTCCACCAAGAGGCGTCTCATCTGATGGAAATCAAGTTGACACACCTGATCTAATGTCAGGACTGGAAGCTCCAGAAAACAAGGAGTCTTCTCCACCTACAGGAGAACCTGATGAAGATCATGTTGAGATACCTATTCCATTGTCAGTACAGGAAGATTTTCAATACAAGGTGTGTGCTCAGCCAACAGAATCTGATGAACAAGTTGACGCACCATGTCCACTGTCAGTACCTGAAGATCTAGAACGTATGGTGTGTTATGGGCCAACAGAATCTGATGAACATATTGACAGACCTATTGCATTGTCAGGGCAGGGAGGTCTGCAGAACAAAGAGTGTTCTCAGCCCATAGAATTTGATGAAAATCAAATTGAGACACCTTTTCCGTTGTCAAACATGGAAAACAAAGATTGTTCTCAGACTATGGATTCTGATGAAAATCAATTTGAGACACATTTACCATCAGGACTAGATGATCTGGAGTGCAAAGATTGTTCTCAGCCTATGGACTCTGATGAAACTCATATTTGGACACCTTTGCCATTGTCAGGACATGACGATCTGGAAACCAAAGAGTGTTCACAGCCAATGGGCTCTACTGAAAAACAAATTGGCACACCTGTTCAATTGTCAGGACATGAAGTGCATCTGGAAGAGGAAATGTTCAGGACTGCAGCAGAATGTTTGGTTTCCATTTCATCATCCGTGTGTCATACTTGTTCTGAGAGGACCACCGGTAAACCAACTAAAACTTTATTTAATTCCCTAAAGTGGTTTGCTGGTTTAGCGTCTTCAGTTTTAGGCAGTCTAGAACACAAGGTGGGCTGTGATGATAATCAGGTGGTTCTACCTGATGGAATGGACTACTTTGAGGCCATGACATTGATGCTACCAGAGAAAAAGGTGGAAGAGAGCTGCTGCTGTAGAGGTAATGACTACAAAGAGGAAGTGATCGTGACAGCTTCATCACAAAGTCAGCCAAAAAAGGGTCGACCAAGAAAAGGAATGCAGTGGACGAAGAACTTCCAAAAGGAAGTTCTCCCGGGCCTTGAATCTTTGTCAAGATGTGAGGTGAGTGAGGATCTTCAGATCATAGGAACACTAATTGAGGCTTCTGCTGATTGCTCCGAAACAAGATCAGTAAGATATGCAGCTAAATTTGGGTTGACAAGGGGGAGGAGGAAGTGCACCATTTCTGCTTCCAATGTAAAAGAGAGTACTGCCGCATCACCATTGAATCACATTGGTGTTAAACGGCAATTGGAAAGGGAGAGGAGAAGCCTAATTGATTGGGGGGAGGTAACCAGGGGGCGTAGAGGGCAGAGAAATCTGGGTAGCAAGGTATAGGAAATGAAAGGCAAATAGTCTCTTATTAATGCTCTTCTGGGAGGTTTGTGTCACTTGTTAGGTTGGTTTTTGTACATGTCCTCCAAACCTTCAGAGTTCATACATGTGGGTGGGTATATAAGCTGGGGTGGATAGAACTCACAGAAAGTAAGCCCTGACATTCATGCATGAGAGTCCCCTCTTTGCAGAAGGATATATTCATTGTAGTGTTTATGGCAAACTGATATAGTAGGACTATGAGAGTTCTTTTTCTCCAGTCAAATTTATCAAACATTTGTAGAAGGTTTCATTTTTAGTTACAATTCATATGGGGGGAAAAAAAAATCTTGTCACTTCAACTAGAGTAAACAAAAAAGGATATTCTTACAAACACAAATGTTCAGAAGCTATTTTCTTGTGTCATTACTGTTTATTTAATAGTAATTCCTCTCAAGTTTCAACAAAATAACAACAAATACATGTAATATATTTAAACAACCAAGAATAATTTAGCTTTTTACAGAGGAAAATCTTGAGCTCCTTGTTCTTGTTGAGTGAAATGTGGACTCTGAAGAGCCTCTTGAAGCAAGTCATGATCATCCAGCGAATCTCTATATGTTTCTAAGTTGGTCTCGGAATTTCTCAAGGCAGAAAGACAAAGCTCTTTCCTCCATTCCTCTAAATGTGGGAACCCAACATGATCTCCATATTTGTCACAATACTGCAAGAACAATAAAACGATTTAGGCCTACTAGAGATAGCTTTTTTTTAGAGGATACTAGACAGATAGCTTAGAATGCAAGCAACGTGAATTGCGGTGGGTAATTAAGTATAAAAGATTTTTAAAAATAGTCTGTAAATATCAGTTTTCACTATCAGGGGTAACCAACATTTTTACCTCAAACTCTGCAATATCATGAGTCTGATACTTTGGGATGCCAGCAACATCCCTTGAGTGGTAGAAGTCCTTAATGGACTGCATCATTTCCTCCCATGATGGCAATGTTCTTTTTCCGGAGAGCAGTTGAGCTATCCATTTTGCTTGTGACTCAAAGAAAGGGAACCCTATGATCTGGATGGAACATATATATGATGAACATGAAAGCTATATATGTTGTGGCCAAAGAAAAAGAAGAAAACAAATTGGGATGTGTCAATTTTAGTTTTACCTTTCTAGGAATGCCAATAAAAGATAAAGAAGGAGCAAGTGAGGGAGGGAAGGTGTGCTCATACAAAGGACCCACCCTGTCATCATCAATAGCTACTATTCCTTTGGTGTCAAGGAATGGGAATGTGTATGAATACCTGCACAAAGGTCCACACACAAGTCACAACTCACTTAGAAGTCACTGGATTTTTCATATCAAGGACCCAGATCGAGAAAATCTCCCAGTCAAGGTCAAGTTGGTACAGTTTAGGGCATTGATAGCTTGCTTCCTAAGCAATCATTTAGTTTCTATAATTGTGTCTTCTAAACAGTACCAAAATAGTTTTGGAATGGAACTTTACCCTGTGCAGTAGATGATAGTGTCTGCAATTACCCAAGAACCATCCACAAACAATACCTTTCCATCTTCTTGAAGGGACTCTATCTGCATATGAATTGTGCAGTTAAAAGTGATCACTAACATCACACATGTAATAAACTTATGGTGAAAAGGGAAGAAAATTAAGTTGGGACTAAACCAGCTTAGAGGTTTCCTTCTCTTTCGGTGTAACCATGAGATCGATGTGATTGTTAGTACCTGTGGACGAAGATCCAAAGTATCATGCTTGGAAATGACCTTTGATAAGCCCTCAGAGATTTTGTTCATGGATCTTGCGCTGAGGTACACTGCCTTTGCCACTTCTACTAGCTCCATTGATATGTCTTGCCCACTTAGTGAAGTTCCAACCACAACCACAACCTTGAACCAGAAATTAATATTGAACGTCAAAAACATGAACTTGTGAAAAACTCTAATACATCAAATACATGCCGGTCAATTACCTCATTGCGGAAAGGCTTGGAATCCCTGTAAATGTGACTGTGCATTTGCTTCCTCTTCCATGAATCCATTCCTAAACACGATCAACAAGATTGAAAAGAAGAAAGGAGAGATCGATCGAAAACAAAGTTTCATACTAATAAATAAAGAAATTCATAGGAATTTAGTGTACCTTTAATGGAAGGCAATCTAGGCTGAGAGTAATGGCCAGTGGCAACAACCACAGAATCAAACACCTCTTCCATCACAATCTGGGTCTTCTTCTGCACACTCTTAACGAGCCATTTCAAATCTTGGCATCCCGTTACATGATCCTGCAGCATTCCCACATAAGCCACCCTAGTATTGAACCTAATCAAATCCCTTAACCCAAACCAGTCACAGAAGTCTTGAAGGTACAAAAGAAGTTCCCTATGCCCAGGAAACCTTCTCATGTCTCTACCCTTCTTAACTGAAAATGGAAAATCAGTGAACCCCATGATCTCTCTAGGGGATGTAAGCCTTAAAGAGGTATAAAGACTACTGTGGACTTTGAGATGTTGAGAATTAGTACTAGTAGTAGGACTAGTAGTGTTCCTTCCTAAAGGGTCCTCTCCCTCCACATTTGGGTCATACAGCCATTGACCTCCTACATCATGGTTTTGTTCCAACACCACCACTCTGTGACCTTCTTTCCTCAGCTCTCTTGCAGCAACAAGGCCCGACGGTCCAGCCCCAATTACACATACACTTTTGCATTGGTACCTCTCAGAAACCATTGTTCTGTCTATGGGTTTTCTATTGGTTGTGTGGAGTTTGATTTGATGGGGGTGTGGGGAAAGTTTGGTGTTGGTGATGAGGGCTTTTATAGCAGGAACTTTGTTTAAGCAAGCAGATGGGGATATATCTTTCTAAAAAAAATTGGAAGTTTTTCCTCGATGAACAAAGAATGTTATTTGATTGTCGGCGAGATGGGGATATATCTTTTCAAAAGAAATTCAAAGTTTTTCCTCGATGAACAAAGAATGTTAGTTAATTATCGGCGAGCTATGATCTGGTTGATTTAGTAGATTAATTGAAATACAAGAAATAATTAAGAAGCATGTGAGAAAGTTTGGTATGGTGTTGGTGACGAGGGCATATATATATATATTATATAGTAGAGGGAACTTTGTTTAAGCAAGCAGATCTAAAAGAAAATAGTAGTTTTTTTCCTCGATTGAATGGTGATTGGATATAATCTTTTATCTAGAGCAGAAACTCTCTTATTTTTGGTATCCTAACCACCTATATTATTCACCTATATTATTATGCACTTACTACAAGCGTTCTTCTATCTGGCCTGGTTTTCGTCCTCTCTTCCAAGATATTTTGGATGGTTCACAATAGATTATAGGCTCTAATACAACTCTTGACTTCTGGCATCATAATTGGTTGGGTTCTTCAATCATTGAGCGCTTGAATATTCCAGTTTCAGTAGCTAATACTCTACAATTGAAGTTGTCGAATTTTATTAATAATGGTTGCTGGGTTTGTCCCATTAACTTACAGTCATTGTGTGCGCCTTTTTGGGAAGATATCATCAAGATTACTCTCCCTTTCAAAGATGGTTTCGTGGACAGGTTGGTTTGGAAGTCTGCAAATGATGGTAAGCTAACAGTAGCTCTTGCTTATGATTTAAAACGTCCTCATCTTCCTAGAGTTCCTTGGGCTCGGTTTGTTTGGCATTCATGTTTTCGTGCTAGGAACTCAGTAGTTTTGTGGAAATACATGCATGGAAAGTTACTTACTGATGATATTCGACAACTTCGTGGTTGCCATTTGTCTTCAGTTTGCTCCCTCTGTCATAATACTGTTGAGACTGCAGAGCACCTCTTTTTGCATTGTTCTTTTGCAACTAATATCTGGGGGAATCTTTTAGATTTGTTTCAGGTTCGGGGTGTCTTCAATAATATTATTTCTTTCTTTACCTACCCAGTACGTCATGGTTATAGCTCTTAGTTGACTTTGTTATGGTGGGGAATGATTGGAGCTGGTTTTTATGCTATTTGGCATGCAAGGAATGCTCTTCGCTTTCAAGAGTTAATCATATTGTCAGGTTCCTTACTCCATTCTATTAAGATGCAACTTCATGAGATTAATTTTTTGAGTAAGGGCTACAATGAAGAATACTGTAGGTGAGCTTTGCATTTTACATCGCATTGGTATTAAGGGTAGGCCATCTAAAGCTCCGAAAATTGTTGAAGTTATGTGGCATGTTCCCTCTATTTATCAAGTCAAGCTTAACACTGATGGTGCGGCTCGTGGCTCTCCTGGTCTGGCAGGTTTTGGTGGCATTTTTCGAGATCATTTGGGTCAGGTTTTAGGTTGTTTTCAGGAAATCTTGGCATTGCTAATGCATTCGAAGCTGAGCTGCAGGCGGTCATTCACGCCATTCAAATGGCTTCGCAGAGAGGTTGATATTTTCTTTGGATTGAAAGTGATTCTACTTTAGTGATTCTACTTTAGTGATTCATTTTCTTTCTTCATTTCAAGTAGATGTTCCTTGGCGTTTCACTACTGAATGGTTTAACTGTCGGACTATTCTTACTACTATGACTGTTAAAGTATCTCATATTTATCGGGAGAGTAACAGCGTTGCCGACTGCTTAGCAAATTTTGGTGCGGATAATGCGGGAGTTCATTGGTGGGATTCATGTCCACCTTGTGCAATTACAGCTTATTCATGTGATTTAACAGGCTTTCCTAACTATTGTTTTAGTTTCTGATCTTATATTGGTTTTTTGATTTGTAATTCATTAGGCAGCAGCATCAACGAATTTGTTCTTCGTTGTTCTTTGTCCTTAGTAGATCATAGGTTTTTGTGTTGTTCTTCTTTTTTTTAGAGAGGTTTTGGTTTATGTCCCCCTCCCTTTATGTACTCTTTTGTTTCTTTTTTTTTCAATAAAATAACTGGAACCGGGCGTAGGGCTGAGCTT
>NC_020495.1:7927719-7946373 GCF_000184155.1 Fragaria vesca subsp. vesca | reverse complement strand
AAAACCCTTAAAAAAAAAAAAAAAAAACCACCTATTATTGTGAGATTAATGCATGGCGTAATACCAAAGCATGCATGCAGTAACCTTATAAACAAAGATGATAATCATGAACAGGTATAAATTGAGTTGAAGCATATTTATTAATAAGATAATTGCAAAGATTTCTTCTTATAAAGATAAGTCGGGATCATGCTTTTTGCATCAATAATTTCCCCTTTGTATTTTGTTGTTGAAGATTGCTCAAAGATTTTGGAGTTATATATGGATATATATTTTGGTTCATAATGATGTTGGAGATCAAGAGGGTTTTGCAAGTTTGGAAACAGACAGACGTGACATAATGAATCAATGCGTAGCTTAGATTATTTGTCTCCTCTAAAAGCACTTCTTGAAGCTAGGGGAACATGAGCAATCATGAAACAGTAAACATGTTAATTTGTTCAACACAGTTCCCTCATTTTCATTTGACTTCCAAATGTGGTCATTGAGTCGAGTACATGCAGACAGTACGTTCCTCTTTCATTTCATTTCCTTTTCTTCGATCTCACTCTTTTACACATATATTAGTAGGTAAAACTGAATCCATTCGAGTAAGAAACCAGTTGGCATGGAATGATGGAAATGATTCACTATTTGGGTAAATATCTATTATCAGTGTGCATTCTAAGTCTGCAAGTAGAGTTAAATGTCATTTACCATTCAATATATATCCTACCTAGCTAGCAAATAAGCAATGATCGATACGATTGGTCTTTATGCATGTAAAGCTTGCAAGTTAAATTACATGGAGTAGATATACCCCATAAGTACTTAACCTTCTAAGGCTCTAAGCCATCCAAGCTCGACAATGAATCATAATCATGGCCTTGCTTTCAATATCAATCATGCACTACCAAACTCCTAGTTTCAGCAATGTCTGACGTTCTGTACATTATACAGTAATAATACACATCGAGATGGGATCGAAGAGTACTTAGTGTGGAAGAGCTAGGCTCTTGGCATGGCCGGTTTCGTGGGTGGTTGGCTGGACTATTGCGATCTTGTGGATCTTCTGGTAAGCTGAGCTCATTAGTTAGTGAGAAGAGGAAGGAGATGAGAGAGCAAGAAGGAATGTTGCAGGATATATATCTCTACTACTATAAAGCCGGCCCTTAAAAGCTTTACCAAATTGTGAACTTTCATAATTATCCTTAATGAATCAACTAACACAAATAAAAACTAAGGGTTGTTATAGTAAAAACAAAATACAAATCAAAACAAATTAAATAAATAAATAATCATAAAAACTACTGATTAGTAAGACGAATAACTGTACAATAGGGTAAACTTATCTTTAGTTGATTGTGATTATGATTCCGTGCAAATATGTACAGATAAAAGGCTAGTCCGTTTAATATGAGGACATACATGGCGCTCCATGAACACCGATACGAAGAAATGAAGACAATTATAAGCTTCCCAGAATCTCTAGTAATTACTAATTAGTAAGCAGCTTCGAAGCCAATGTTGTTGACGCCTGCATTGCTGCTCTGGAAAACAGAGAGACTCAAAGTGGCCATTCGCCAATAGCCATTCAGCCAAAAAAAAAAAAAAATAATTAGTGCTAATTGGGCCTTTTGCGGGCTAGGCAGAGACGACGCGGGCCTAGGCGGTCATGATATAGTGGGCTGAGCCGGGTTTAGGGGTCCACCCTTTAAATGAAATTACCAAAAAGGACTAAAGCTAAATCGAAGACGGTGAAGCTGTTCTAGTTCTAGTCTAACTTGTTTCACAGCTGCACTCTCTCGCTGCTCCCTAGCCTGGTCAAGTTTCTTCCTGGACTCCAGGGACCTCTATCTTTTCTACTTGAAACTGCCAAACTGGGTATGTCAATATTAATTAGTTTATATATGCACACACACACGTACGGACGTACCCCTTAGATTTCATGTTCTTACTTTCTCATGGTATGCAACTATGCATAAAATGATTATTCTTCGTGCGTAATTGATTCCAAATATATGGAAAAATAATTCATATGCATGTGCATTGCATATTCGTATAATTTTGAAATGAATATGATTTTTTTTTTTGAAATCGAAATGAATATGGTTTGGCATTCACAAATGTAGCATATACATAGGATTCATTGGTAATTTGGTATATATTCTACGCACTAATATTCTATGGTAATTCTGGGCAAGAAAATAAACAAAAGCAAAAATCGAAGAGTATAAACTACTATGATGGAGAGACGGCCTATATAATTGGCGCGTTTTTGTCGTGGAATCACACATCATATTCACAGAGATTGTTGTCCCTCTATCTAGAGCTCAAAGATTCTCTCTCTCTAGAACTTTCTCTCTCCGCGGCAAAAAGAGGTTTTTGATAAATGTCTTTTTGGGTATAATTTGGTTGCAACAAACGCGTTTGCTGTTATTCCCATAATAAATCACCACTCTTTCTGAAGCAACCAATACATCCCCCTTCTAGGGTTCTTCTCTTCTTGGGTTGGGGTGAGAGACAAGAATAAGGTATGATCTTGGTGATCCTTTTTTCCTTTTCTTACAATGTCAGCTTTTTTAATTATTGACGAATTTCAATTGGGTTTTATCTGTTTTATGCTTATGATTACATGGTTGATGTCAAAGAATGACCTTTGTGGTCATTTCTGTATGAAATGAATCATCTTTAGTGTGTTTTGGAAAAATGATTGATGTTTTGTGATGGTATCAATGAACAGCTGATTCATACATGTATATTGCACAGTTTATTATGGTATTGATGAACAAACACGATAGGATTTCTGTTAAGTTTTGAAAAAGGGTCCTTGTTCAGTTGATAATGGTTGATGAGATATGTTGTCTTTTTCTTTCTGGGCCTGGATGTGGATTAATATTTCTCAACTAGTTGTTGAGTTAGGGAATTGCAAAGTTGTTTATGAAGGATCTGTTCTATTGTATTGCATTGGTGTTTGTAATGCAGAGAATCTTTGTTTCATTCGTTGCATCTTTTGGTCTGGTTTTGTTCATTGTTTGAATTCTTTGTTGTGATTATTTCTTTTCATATGGTTTTTCTGGTTTTGAACAAATATACCTTGTAAAGAAATCTTATAAGGTAAACCTTTTCAGATGAGGTCACTTTGTTAGAAATTGATACTTTGACTACTGGTCTTTCAACATGTTGCATGAAGTAAGGAAATTATTTCAAGTAAATCTTTGTAGAATTTTGTGATTCATGTCTTATGTAGGAGATTACATCTTTGTGAAGCTTTAAGACCTTCACATTCTGCTTCAATTTTTCTTAGTACTTCGAATTCAATAGGGAAGGTGTTGATATGATATTGTGTAGCTTTGCGGTTTCATAGTCTCTACTCACACTCTCTTTTGGGAATTTTTGTTCTTCTACAGGGTTGTCAGTATGCAATGTCATATTCTTCATAATGGAAGTTGAGAATATCGGTATCCCAGTGATCCTAGAAGACTTGAAGGTTATTTGTGAGGATGGCAGAAGGAACTCTATCTCAGTGATTCCACAAGAAAAAGAACCCACTGTCAGTCACATTAGAAGGCATTCTATTGCACTAGTTCCACAGGAAATGGAATCAAAGGGTGGTGATATCATTAACAACTCTATCCCAGTGATCCAACAGGCAATAGAACCAAATGGTGATGAAATCGGGAGGAAGTCTATACCAGTTATCCCACAGGAAACAGTGTCGGATGGTGATGATTCCAGAATTCCAATGATCCCACAGGAGGTGGAGTCTAAGGGTGATGAGTCTGATGATATTAACACTGACTCAATCCCAGTGATCCCGCAGGAGTTGGAGTCTAATGTTGATGAGTCCAATGATGTCATCCCAGTGACTCCACAGGAAATGGAGCTCGAAGGCAGTGATGTAGGAAGGAACTCTATCCCTGAGACTATGCAGGAAATAGAGCTTGATGGTGATGATATACAAGCTAATTCTATTCCAGTGATCCTACATGAAATGGACTCCGGCGATCTGAGAAGGAACTCTATTGCATGTACCCCACAGGAAATGGAGCCCGAGGGTGGTGACATCAAAAGAAACTCTATCATAGTGATCCCGGCGGGAATAGAGGCCAATGATGCTGATGTCAGAAGGAGATCTATTGCTAGAAGTATCCAATCCCGTTATCTCAGAGCTTCGCTGGGATCCTGCCATGATTATTGCAAGTATGGAAAGGATGAAAATTTGGAAGCATCTCCTAAAGCTGAGAGGAAAAGGACATTCACAACCAACTCTAAGCCTTCTCCAGATTCTTTTGTCACGGAGAAAAGGGTCATATCAGTGACAAAGAAAGGAACTCTGAAAAAGGTTTCATCTTTTAAGGAAGTTGATGTTCCTATGGAAGATTCCATTCATTCAAGGGTGAAGCGTCGGCAATTTGAACCATCTTCTAAGGTGAAATCCACGGCCAGTCATGAGCCTTCTCCAGATTCTGAAGCCCAGATACTTAACAAGTCTTTTGTCACAGAGAAAAATGTTGTATTAGTGACAGAGAAAATAAATGTTTCTTTGGAGAAAGAGATTGATGTTACTATGGAAGACTCCATGGATTTAGAGGAGGAACAACCTGAACTAACAGAGCCATCTTCTCTCACAGGATCAGTGCACAGCATGATGAATTCTAAAGTGGTATCAAGAAACAGTTCTAAGCCTTCTCAAGATTCTGAAACTTGGAAACTCAATGACTCTGCTGTTATGGAGAAGAAAGCTATATCAGTGAAAAAGAAAGATACTGGTTCTTCAAAAAATGAAATGCCTTCCTTTGTTTCTATGGTAGAGCAAGGTTCACATCATAAAGGAAACATTGGAACCAGAAAGAGCAAGGAAGCAGCAGACAGTTCAAGCAGTGGAGGAAATAGAAGTATCAGAAACCATAATAGAAGGGCTTCTCTATCGGGTGAAAAACAGACAATGGGGATGCAAACTGTTTCTTTGTCTTCCAAGCACTTCAATAAGAGAGACTCCAACGTGAATCCCGGACGCTCTTATAACCTTAAGGGCTTCTCTCATGTGAAAGATCCAAATGATCCTGGAAAAGTTGAACCTGAGCCACCAAGTGACAAGGATATGCCAGAAAAGATTTTGTATGTCATTGAATCAAGTACTGAGAATAATACTGTGGACTCAACTCCTGATGGTGTCAGTGTTCCTAAGCCATCGCCATTGTCACCTGTATCTGTTGAAGGCAAAAGCAAAAACAATACCTTGGAGCGTGCAAGGAAGGGAATTGGTAGAATTGGATCTTTTCCATCCTTTGAGAAGAAACACTTGAAACGTGTTGATGTAGCTCATTGTCTATCAGCTGCTCCTCTAGATCAGGATAACAAGGGTTTGAGGTGTACTCGACATGGTACTCAAGAATCTTTATCTCCATCGTTATCCTCATCATCCATGTCCATTTCTTTACCCAAGTCCACTCACGATAAATTAAATGGTGCCAATTCTCAGCATGGTACAAGTAAAACTGTGGAGCCAATAGGAAAGTCAAAGGTGCAGCACAAGACTACACCTAGGAGGTCTGCAATTGTTGGCTGTGGAAACCAAAACAGTGTATCCCGAAAGCTGTCATTTCGGAGAGGTAGGGTGATTGAACTTCAGCCTGAGAACATTACTCCAAGGAGACTCAAATTCAGGCGAGCAAGTTCAGCTCTGGAGGTTCAAAATAGTAAAGACAGTATCACAAGTGGAAGCATTGGAAAAAAGGACGTTGATGACAGTGAGTCAACTGGTGCTGCTATCATCAAAAGGGGAAGCAATGTGAGAAAGGAAGTTGATGACAGACAGTCAAATGCTGCTGGTATCATCAAAAGGGGAAGCATTGTGAGGAAGGAAGTTGGTGATCGCCAATCAAATGGTGTTGCTATCAAAAGGGAAATCATTGGGAAGAAGAAAGTTGATGATCAGACAAATGGGGCTGGTATCAAAAGGGTCAGCATTCTAAAAAAGGAACTTGGTGATCGCCAGCCAAATGGTGTTTCTGTCAAAAGGGCAATCACTGGGAGCATGGAAGTTGATGACAATCAAACAAATGGTGCTAAACTCAAATCCGTGAAAGTTGGTCTGAGAAACCAAGAAAAAGTTGAAGTTTCTCCAAGGAAGGTCTTAAGGAGGAAGGGGGATAGTGTTGATCTTTCGAATGGCATACGAAGCAATTCTGAGAAAGTGGTTTTGAGACACCAAGATGTAAAAGGAAAGAAAGATGATCAGAAATTGTTGAACAATGTGATTGAAGAGACAGCTATCAAGCTTGTCGAAACTAGGAAGAGTAAAGTCAAGGCCTTGGTTGGTGCTTTTGAGACTGTGATCTCTCTTCAGGACACCAGACCAGCGGCAAAGACAGGTGCATGTTGATTTATATAATCAAATACATAATAGCTTATTCTGTACATGTTTGTAAAGAAAAAAGAAAAGAAAAAAAAAAGTGATGAACGAAGTAGTTTTGGAGTTCATATGGGATAGGAGCAAGATTTTGTGAAGCTGCAGAGGCATAGATGGATGAAAACTGAAGGAGTTGTGACTGCTATCTATTGCTTTCCCCAAAGGGTGAAGTGTATTATCATATTCTCTATATATTTATTGGTTTTGTTGATTTAGTTTTTGCTTATGGAAGACCGGATCTGTGCTTGTGAAAGAACAGTTGCAAAGCTGGATTCTTGATAACAGTGACTCTTTCCTTCCTCCCTATATTATGATTAGTGGTATTACCATTGCCATTTTTACAGAAAGATTGTATTTGGCTGTGGTTGCTTATTAGCCTTATTTGCTTGTCATTTCCGCATCCATACTGCTCATTTCAGCGATAAAAATATCTCAATTTTACTCTTTGATTCATTTCGGGTAGTCTAAACTTATAATCTCTGCTAATATTATTGGATATTAGGAGCTAGAGTCATCCGAAAATAGTATGACTCGTACATGTTGCGAATGTTGGCGTGCGACAGAAATGTAGTTATAGCTAGGTATTTTGATGATCCATTTAGCAAGAGTAACGAAATCCACATTTGTGAAATATATGCAGAGAAAATAAAATACAATATGGAAAACTTAATAATAATGGCTTGCAACAGAGATATTTTTCAAAGTCACAGCTTGTACCAACTAGGCCAAGGCAATCACTTCTTCTTCTTCTTAATGTTTCGACTGTGATGGGCTGCTTGCTGCCGATTGATGATTGACTTGTTGACGGAACACTGCTGCCATCTTGTTGAACAGGTCGATATTCATTGATTGCTGCTGCAAAATCAATCAAGATTCAGGTTAAAAATCAAAAATCCCAAACCCTAAACATTCATCGGTATCCCCAAGTTTATCGAATCTTGTTCACTTAAGCGGTTTTTAGGCTATTCTGGCAGTCAGTCTTTAATCTAATTTTTCTAAAACCATGTTTAGTTATCAAACTTACTTGTGCTAGGAAGGTACAATATGGATTAGCAAAAGAGTCTGAATTAGCATTTGTGGCAGGATCAGGCTTTGGTGGCATCAGTTGGGGCACCATAAAGGGTGGAAGAAATGATGCAGGAGTAGGATGAATGAGCTGCTGCTGTAGAGATTGATGAGGAGCCATTCTTGCCATGTTGCTTACATTGAGCATTCCCATTCCCATTCCCATTCCTAGCGCGCCAGGAACAACCGGAGTCATTCCCATGCGCGCTAGGATTGACATTTGATGCTGCTGTTGCTGCTGCTGCTGCATTCCTAAAGGCATCATCATATTCATATGGGGCTGCATACCATTTCTCATGCTATTCATCATTTGAACTTGTGCTTGGAGTAACTCCAAGTATCTTATCACCTCGTCAAGCATTGAAGCTTTATCAGTCTGTAATATTGTAGCAAGTAGCTAGAATCAAAAACCACACAAATTATGTCTAAATGGAATTGTGCTAATTCTCAAAATGCATCTCTCACCTTATTGGCATTTGGTACCAACCTCTGTAGAGCTTTCATTTTCTGATTGATCCGATCTCTTCGTTTCTACAAAAAAAAAACCATTTTAATTTGCATCACTATGTTAAACATACTTTCTTGTTGGATGCCTAGTTATAAATAGCATGGTATAGCTAGAAAGAAAGATCTATACCCTCTCTGACTGATTATGAATGGCAGCAACTCGCCGTGGTCGTGATCTTGAGCGGCTTGATTCATGCCCTTTTGTGGTCTCTCGTTCCACATCTTGGTTTTCCTAATTAAAATGGGACATAATTTAGAGATTTTGATGATCCGTAAATACGATACATATTTGAAGTATAAACTTTGATAATGAATACAAAATTATATGTTACCACTCACCAACCCCTCATGACAAGTGGAATCGTCGTCATTGCTTTTGGTCTTAGCCGATTCAAAAGAAGTCCATGTGTTTAGAGTAGTATCATTGTCCATTTGGTACTCGGTCTGTTCTTCATGAACATTGCTAGTAGTACTAGTACTACTAACATTTTTCCCATGGTAGTCGGAGTCCGACCGGGTACGTTTCCTGATCCAACCGTTTGCCCACGGCTGCTGGCTGGAATCGTCAGTCCATGTTCCACCGGAGGATGCAACCATTGAGCTTAAATTTGTTTCAGGTAGTTTGTGGCATGTAGCTTGATGGACTATTGATTCCAGTGTGTCACAAGCCCTATTGCTCCAAGTGGGCTTTGCCGGAGCAGTGGGAACAATCCCACCAAGCCCATGAATTGCCAAATGACCGTTTTCCAATTTTAGCTCAGTAACGTCATAATCAGACCTGTCCTTGCAATGATTAGTCTGAATTATTTCAGATAGTCTGAGAAGAATGTCTAGAAGTAGAAACAATGAAAAAGAAACTGTTTCTGTAGTATGTAGCAGCAAAGAAGAAAACCAAGTTGAATTGCATAAATGGAAACTAGCTAGGAGAATTACTGGTTCTTAATTCTTGTGGTTTCATGATCATTAGTTCATTACATATGGTTGATCTCTCTTGAAGAAGAAGAAGAAGAAGAAAGAAAGAAAATGAAGTAATGGAAATACAAAGCTGGGTCTCTCTCGGATCGATGATCCAGATTCCAAACTCCATAAACAAAACGAAGAAAAAAGTATAGTAAATCGAACTAAGCTGATGATGAAAGGTATACATGCATTATATATATGATGAGTAAATATGGTGCTTACAAGGGGACTAGATGAGTGATGCTGGGGTTGTTCTGATGCTGATGCTGCTGCTGCATATTATATAGTTGACAGGATCAAGAGGATCTATTCCTCTCTTCAGCTTCTTCGACTTGTTCTTTTCTCGCTTAGATTATTCCAACACTGAACTATATTTTCAGTATATATATAACTGTACTCACTCATTGAAACTATGAATGAGAGTTTGGAATTGATTTTGGGCTCTCCTAGAAATAATTTCTTTGTCTTATGGTCCCTTTTCATTAATTGTTTTGTGTTGTCAGTGTCACAATATATTGCTGTGATGGAGATTTTACACAAAACATGTGGTAGCCAAAACATGCCAAGCTGGGGAGAGGAAATTGGATATGCATTGGCTCTATGGAAAACCTTCCCCATTGCTTTCCCAACACCTACATATCAATTCAAGGATCTTGATAATTTCATTTTCTGCAAAATTCTCATATGCATGTCACAGTACTGATTTTTCTCTTGATAATAACAGTACTGATTTTTCTTATTGATAAATCGAGTTAGCTAGTAGGGCGACCGACATGATTTCTACTCACATAATCATCTATTTACAAGAAAAATATTAATAAGAAAAAATGCTCCATATTTTGTGTAGGTATGAGGAAAATTGCCTTTACACCTCACTTGAAGACAACCTCACGTTTGGTTGATCTAAATCATAGCATCATTCAAGATTTCAACTTATGGACACATTAACTTTGACAGAGAGATATGTTTTGGTTGATATATTGAGTCAATGACTATTTGACACCCCCTCTATCTCTTTCCCCCACTTGCAGATCATGACTTTTTAATATAGTGTAATTCCATGATCAGATCTTACAGTTCGTTTTGTTCTATTTTGGTATAGAATCAATAATATAGCTAGCTCTGTGCATAAGTGATTTTGGTACAAAGAGTTGTCAGCTTCATTCAAACCAGGCATTATATGAGGAATCCCCTGCATCTGCACTCCTGCAGTACACATCTAGATGAACCCTATCGCACCGCATGGTGACAAGTGTGGACCAAAACTAGTATGGTCCTGTTTACAACTGAAGTGTCAGCTATAAACAGTTTTGCCCACTGGAGCAATGAGATATCCCAACAAATAAATACTACACCTACAAGTTAATTTCTGGGAGTTCAGATGACTGTAGTTTCATCATTCTTATCATATATGAAAGTTCACATTTATCTGTCTCAAGTATCTCTTCCTAACTGTTATATATGCATCATCTTTTCTTCCATAACATTGATATTCTGAAAAAGAAAAAGAATCTGATGCATGCTTTCGAAGAAAAGCATAAGAATCTTGCACTTGATGCAGTTTCTTTTTAAGGTGGTTTCCAGTTAGCTAATAAGCTGTTCTCTTATAGTTTGACATACAATGATAGTATAATACAATTACTTTCTTCTTCTCTCCTTACATATCAGTAGTCTCTCACTATCTGCTGCTAGATGACTAGCTACCATTCAATCTATAACAACATAAGTGTATGTCCTAATTGTTAGTTTAGTGTTTGCCTAGATGGTTACCGCCTAGACAACATGGGGTAATCATATTTAGTCTAATGTCGACTGCAAGGATGGCAGCTGGGGTCACTTTGCTCCATCTCCAGGAACAATGTGTTCTCATACTTACTTGTCTTCAAGCTTTTGTTGAAGGAATAAGCTTGTTAAGTTGTGATCGATGGTGATTTTGTGGGCGTGTACCAACACGTAATGACAAGGGTAAGCAGGTCCACTACAGTCTTGCTTAAGCATTACTTATGTGGTCGAAGACAATTGCCTTCCTTCTAGCTATGATCTGATTTTTACAAACAATATTGCCTCTGGTTGGATCCGTTCTCTATTCCTGTCGTGTGTATCAGCAATCGATTTAGATTGTCATTTTCAGCTGATGTATGTGATGGAGGTAATTTCATCCATTTGCCAGCTATAGTGCCCTTGCACTCAGAATGAGGAAAAAAACTTATTGACATTTCTAGATATCCATATCCAAATCTAAATCAACATCTTTGACTTATTATACTCTTGTTCATATGGAAGTTGTCCATTTCAATACTTTCATCTCTACACCATTAACCAAAACAAACAAGTCTATTCATGTGCTAATTCAAGAGTAGCTGCACAAAGGGGTTCATATAATGATGTGATTATAGGGTTTTTTGTTTAGAGATGCCACAAGTGTATAGTTACAGTTTGATATACAGATACAATACATAGTTTTTCTCCTTCCATAATTTGCATCATTCACAATTTAAACAACTTATCAGTATTTACTATTGTGTTTCCATCTTCTGACTAGTAACAAGTGAAGCAGAAGCATGTAACAGGAACTTTGCCAGTTGCTCTAATTCTTTTTGCCTTTTCTTTAACCTTGGACTCTTCATTTCTTCTTTTCACTTCCACTTGTGCCCTTGCTCCTCCTGCTATCTGGTCAATCCTTTCTTGCTTAACTTGGTAGTGTTGCATGTTTATTGCTCTTCTTTGCTCCATTTCTCTCTGCAATTTAACAGTGCATGCATAATTCGAATGATTGCTATCATTTGTCTTCACAAAGTTAAAACTAAAGAACAACATAATTTAATTAAAACAGTACCTTTCTCCTCTCCATCTTTAATTTCACTTGCATCTTCTTTTCATTTTCCCAAGCAAGAATTGCAGCTTTCACTTTTTCATACCTACATATCAAGGATTTGCCATTACACAAATAAGAAGCTGATCATTTCTTTAGACTGTTAGTTAAACAACCTTATGTTTATATACTAGCCCTTACCGATTCTGAATCTTCTTCATCTCAGCTTTCTCCCAAGCATCTGCTTTGGTTTCCACTGCATTGCCATGTCCTCTTGAATTTCCTTTTCGGCTTTGATTTCCGTCTGCAGAAGTTGAAGGCCTTATAGAGTTTCCACGATTTGCATACCTAGATGGAAAAACACTCTCCAAGTCCAATGCTCTTTGGTCCTGCCCCATTGGCATTTTCATTGAAGCTCCACCTATTAAATTCAATCTGTTTAATTCTCCGAGACCATTTCACTATAAAAGAGAAAAAAAATAAAGAACACAATGAATTTGTGCAGCTGAAAACTTACCACTAGTACTATTTGCTCCTTTGTTTGATAATCGCCTAGTTGCTGCCCCAGAACTAGGCCTTATCTTTGTATCCGGCAAAGTATTGGTCCTTGTGGTTTCAAGGCTTTTCCTCCTCTCTTTTTGGTACTGCAATTCAGCTTGTTCCATTGAGTGAATGGCAAATGCAGCTGCTGCGACAGCGGTTGCAAACTCACTCTCTTGTGAATCATAATCCATACTGATTTCCCCAGAACGGCCGTCTTGACCAGTTTTGCCCCTTGTTATCTACAATAAGATTGAAAGTTTCTTGATAATTTATGTGATTATGTTGGTTCTCTATTCCATGTATGGATCAACTATACAAGAGAATATTACATTTTATTTTTAACTCAGGTTATTGAAAGTATATGCAGCTTTATTACCTAAAAACTCTGCTTGTTGAAATGAAGGCTTCTTTATTCAATAAATAAAAAAATAAAAAAAAGGCTTCTTTTTTTTATGGGATCTGATCCTTGCTGCTGCTTTCCAAGATTTTGCCGATGTTGAAAATATGTAGAAGCAGAAGCAGGAACCAACTTTTTGTGGAAGAAACAAAGTATACTAATGTATTCTGGAAATCAATGGCTTCGTTATGTCAGAAGCTGCAAAATTTGAACATAAGAGAGGGCAGGAAGCTACAAGTACCTTATCTCTTCTGCATCATTGAAGCATCAGATTATTGTTCTTCACAACCTGAACTATTGCTGATTCTATGACAGAATCTGTTTCCTGGTTTTCAATGTGATTGATGCTGCTTATATCAGGTTTGGGCCATGAACAGAAAACTACGCAGCAAGCAAAGTGAAATTATGCCTTGCAGTTTGGATGCATTCACATCTATGAAGAGCTAGGGAAGCAAAGGATTTTCCCTTCACAGGCACATGCACATAAGTCTGAACTAACAAGTTGTTTCCATTTTTAAGTCCATGCTTGCCTTTTTTCTCCATATAAACCATGTTTGGCACAAAGACATCTTTCATATAGTAGTCAAAGTTTTATGCAGCAGTGTTGTTCAAGTTTGGTAATGGAAATGGAATCCTGGATTCACCAATCACCATATTCTGTGCAGCTAGCTGTTCTTTTGATTCCTTATACCCTTTGAAGGGAATGGTATAGTAATAATGATGTAAAATTCAATGTCTTGATGGCCCACCAGAGCAAGCAAGAGAATATATGATCCAAGCCAGATGTTCCAGCTCTGATGATCCCATTCCTTGCAAGGTTGGGTACTATAGCAGATGTGTGTGGTTGGTCTTGCCTAGTTTTGGACAAGGGCAATAAAGTAATTTGGTTGATTGTGAAAGAATGAGAGGCATCTGGGTTTGCTTGGTTTTGGGAGTTTACACACTACGGAGCTGTGAACTACAAGATCTTCTTCGATTGCTACTCTTATTATAACCAAGGGCAACCTATTCAGGACTAAAAAGACCAAATCTGTATTACTGTATATAAACACTGACATACATTAAAATAACTAGATATGTGTCGTTTGAGAATGTAGTACTAGATATGTGTCGTTTGAGAATGTAGTAAGTGAATCTTGTTATGTGCGAACTCAAGTGTCACTCACACCATACACGTCTCTAAATTTTACGTCATTATAGTGATTATAACTTGGCAAACCATCAAGCGAGAAAGAAATTAGTTTTCCAAATCATCATTAATCGAGTCGTGTCATGTATAATCTCAATAACTGGTTTTGCATTGCGTTCGTTGGAGAATGGAAAGATGGCAGAAGATCGATTTCATAATGTTTACTCGAAACTTGTAAAAGTCGAAATTCTCTTATTCCAGAATAATTTCCTTTACTTCTTAATTTCATTCTAAATAAGTACATGTGTCAGTAGTATTCTTATTGTTTCCTTGTGACTAAGGGAACACAACAAAGTAATTCATGAACTTGCTAGATTCTTAATGAATAATGTTTTCCATTGTATTAATACATTGAATACACTTGAAAGAGAAAAGAAAAAGGACTATAACATTTCGCGATTTGTAAATTCTCTTGTGGAAATATATACATAGAGGCTGATGTGACAGATACGTGTCAAATGTCAGTCCTTTAAGGTTGAGGTTGCAGGCTGGTGTGACAGATACGTGTCCAATGTCAGTCCTTTAAGGTTGAGTTTGCCATGCCGATGATGATGTAGCGTAACCAAACTCTCATCTAAAATTTTTGTAACAAAAAAAAAATACACTTGAAAAAAAAGAAAAAAGAAAAGGGACACTATTAAATAATAAATACACTTGGTTCAGTTACTGCTATTCCCCGCGCAATTTAGCCCCTTTTGAAAAAACACACACACTCTGAAAACCCTAAATCCCCAAAAATGGAAATCACCGAAGAACAGCGAAAGCGAGCCGAAGCGAATCGATTAGCAGCCTTAGCCAAACGAAAAGCCTTGGCCGAATCCTCCTCCGCCTCCGCCCTCCACCAACAACCCGACCCGTGGTCGCTTTTCAAGTGCCGGAAGCTCTCTCCGGACCTCAACCCGAGCTCAATTCGCTGCGCCGGCGAACCAAGATCCGAAATTTCACGGGCCAACCCGGTTGTGGAGAACCAGATGTTCCGGGTCCGGCTCGAAATCTGCTCACCGGACTCATTCTCAGCCACCCCGGTCGGAATTCAAGGGTTCGCATTTCCGGGGCAGGAAGAGTGCTCGAGGAGATTGAGTGATTGCTTGGCTAATGTAAGTGGGTTTCTGGGTTTTGCGAAATTTTGATGCTGAATTTGACCTAAAGTTTGAGTCTTTATTACTGCCATTGTTGATTTTATAGTGGTCATCATGAGCTTGATTTGATTGGAATATGAAAATTTAAATGTCTCTTTTTTTGTTGGGTGGTAAGAAAATGAGTGGAAATTGCATTTCAGTGTTGTTCAATTTTAGTGATTTTGCTGCGAAAAGGCCGCTTAGTTCTAACTCTTAAGCACTATTCCCTCCATCCTAGAACCATGAAAATCACAATATTCAACTGTGTCGTATAGTGGTCATTATGAGCTTGCTTTGATTGGAATGTGAAAATGTATATGTGAAATGAGCATACATGTAGGACATTGCGTTTCAGTTTTGTTGAATATCGGTTATTTTGTTGCGAAAAGGCTTAGTTCTAACTTCTAAGTACTATACCATCCATCCTCGAATCCACGAAAATCACAAGTACTAAGTAGTTAAGAGTTTTGTGTTTAAGATTTTGTGTTATGCATTTGTATTAGGTGATGCCATCACACTACACGCAGAATCACGGTGGTGGAAAGGCCGGTGTTTATAAGCTGAGTGAGTACAAACAAGTCGTGAGATGTTTGAGGAGCAACAAGGGCATTGACATTGAAGAGATACCTTGGACTACTTTCAATGTTGTGGAGAGGCTTTCACAGTCGTATATCACAGGGAAGTGGGTACCATGTAGGCCAGAACACGTGTCAGATGATAAGGTTGATGAATTGATTGGGAAGCTGCCAAAGAAGCTATTTGATTCACTCTTGCCTTTCCAGCTTGAGGGTGTTAGATTTGGTTTGCAAAGGGGTGGACGATGTCTCATTGCAGACGAAATGGGCCTTGGAAAGACACTACAGGTAGTTTTATGTAATGTGAAATTATATGCCTTTCAATTCTTATTGACTGCGCTAGGATTTTGACTGATGATAATATGCCCATTGGGTGCAATGAGTCAGCAGTGAGGTATTATAATGTAGTTGTAGGGAATTAGAGTACTAAACTACTCCAATAGTCTCTAGCTTTGAATTATTCAGGCAGACACACACAGAGCTTTATACAAAAAACAAAGTGTATCTCCTGCATTTTAAACATTTGCCTGCAAGTATAAATTTCAAATTTTTTCTCCCAGGCTATTGCTATTGCATGCTGCTTCATGAGTGAAGGCTCTATACTCGTTGTTTGCCCAGCTATTTTGCGTTATTCATGGGCAGAAGAATTAGAGCGTTGGCTTCCTTTTTGTTTGCCTGCTGACATCCATCTAGGTAAATACTTTCAGTATTTTAAAGTTGTCTCTTGTTAAGTTGGATTGATGCTTTATTAATTATTATTATTATTATTATTATTATTATTATTATTATTATTTTAAGAAACCAACCATTTGGTACTCATTGTAACATCAAATACTTGTTTGTTTTATTGTTTTACATCTCCACATTATACATTACTTGTAAAACATGACTGATTTCTTACATGTCCTCCCGAATCCAGTTTTTGGTCACGAAAACAATCCTGCCAATTTAAAGAAATGGCCTAGAATTGTGGTTATTTCTTATACAATGCTTCACCATTTGCAAAAGAGCATGCTAGATCGAGAATGGGCTCTCTTGATTGTTGATGAATCCCACCATGTACGATGTACGAAAAAAAAATCAGAACCTAAAGAGGTACCTAGATTGTTCTCATTTGTATTTTTCCTAGCAATTACTGATTCAGTAAATTACTCCAGAGGCCTTTACTATATGCTAATTGTCATAATGTATATTTACAGATACAAGCTGTTCTTGATGTGGCAAGAAAGGTCGAGCGCGTAGTTTTACTATCGGGGACACCTTCTTTGTCAAGGTTGTAGCACAGACCTTTAAGCACTGCAGTACTTGATACTTTCTGGAATGAATGTTCTTCTTTTTTTGTTTTAAGTTGGCTATCTCTATAGCCTTCTCTTGTTCTTCCCCTTACTAAACCCCTGTTTGGTGCATCTTAATTAATCATTTTGTGTATCTTCCTAGGTGATTATAGGCCATTTGACATTTTTCATCAGATAGATATGCTATGGTAAGTATTCGCACGGTCGAACTCCTATTTGGATTGGTTATCTCTAGATTCATTCATTTACATCTCAATTCTTTACAGGCCTGGTTTGCTGGGAAAGGACAAGTTTAAGTTTGCTGAAACTTACTGTGATGCCAAATTTGTTCGGGGTGTCCAAGGGAAAATTTTTCAGGTAATATATGGAGTATCCATCATAATTCTCGTATTGATTTCGTGAGAAGTGCTCTTTCTGTGCTGCCTATTAATTAAGATTTATGATCATTGTGTTTTGCAATCCCTTGGAAAGAAAAAAGAAAAAGAAATGGCATTCTGTTGATGCATCCATGTCTTAAACATGATGCAAGATTCCTGTTTCTTGTTTGATACAGTTGGCCATGGCGGGAATGTTTTTTCTGTCTTGTCCCAAAGAGCCTTGTGGTTGACTATTTCAGATGCTTTAACTTCCACAGTAAATATATAATAAATCTGTATCTATGTCTTTACCTACACATTATAAGACTACTACTAAGATCTTTTATCATATCCAATGACTTATGATCACAAGAAAAGTAATGAAATACTCCATGGTATTGTTGCTGCAGGATTTCTCAAAGGGTACTCGTTTGGAGGAGTTGAACATGTTACTCAAGCAAACAGTTATGGTGTGCTCTTGTTCCTTAGACTCGGATGCCACTTTTCTTATTTGTCTGAAGTCATGATATAGTCCTTTTAGTAATTATCTTTAAAAATTAACTTCTGAATGTTTTCAAGGTCACTGTTAATTTGCAATCCCAAAAGCATAGATATGGACAGTTTCGGAATACAGCACAACTTTGATTTTATCTGTTTATTGAAAACAAATGTGGAAATTCTATGCTCAAATCAGAAATTGTTCATGATCCTAGAATTCTTATGTGCTCATACCTTACGAGATAATATGGTTCGGGTTGTTGATTATTTTATTCATTGATTATTTTGAAATTATACTCAGATGATATACTATTTGTAGACTCCATGTGAAGGTCAGGATAATCTGTTCTTTAGTTCTTTGTTTTAAAATCCATGTACATGTTCTTATTCTAGGAATTAAAAGTATTCCTGCTGACTTCATAGTTCGTATAATTTTCAACGTTGATGCTTTTTGTTCAAATCTAATTCTTTATCTGAATCTTAAATGTAGATTAGACGTTTGAAGGAACATGTCCTATCTCAGCTACCACCCAAACGTCGACAAATTATACAAGTTGTACTGAAGAAATCAGATATAGTTTCAGCAAAGGCTGCTATCAGGGTGGGAAAGAGTTGCAATGAAGATGTATCTTCGGAGCAGTTAGATGAACCAAATGGTAAATAAGTATTCTTTCCCTCTGTGTTTACAAATAAAGTTCAAATGTCAAAGGACACTGTTTAATTTCTAGTTTTGTCACTTTTTATATTAAGCATCGAGTATCATTGCCTCAAAACCATTGGTTTGTTAATGTACTAAAGAGGTACATGATATACTTAAGGTTCTGCGGAACAGTGTATAGGTTCATTTTGTTTTTTTTGAATTTCACTTATCTTCGAAATTAGCATTGATCACTGAATGCTAAGCTTCTTTATTGTATACACTCATTTGGTCTCTCTCTCTCTCTC
>NC_020495.1:7893168-7927336 GCF_000184155.1 Fragaria vesca subsp. vesca | reverse complement strand
TCTCTCTCTCTCTCTCTCTCTCTCTCTCTCTCTCTCTCTCTCACACCCTCACTCTTTTCTCCAGATAATATGGGTTGCTGCATATCAAAGCAGCTTTCTTACCAAGAATTAGGTATTGCAAAGCTAGCCGGGTTTCGTGAATGGCTCTCTATTCATCCAGTCATTGCAGAGTCAAACGGGGTGGCAAACTTGGAGTCGGATTCCAGTTCTCATAAAATGTTAATATTTGCACATCACCATAAAGTTCTTGATGGGGTACAGGTATTCTTCAGAATTGATGTTTCTTATTCATCTGATAATGCCTTGAGTTCACTTGTTTTTAAATTAAGACAGTTGCTCCAGTGGAGTTATCTTGGGTTTCTGCTCCAATGGATGATTGTTTTAGTTTTTGTGAAATTGGAAAAATATATTAGGGTCGGTAACTTGGTTTTACATATACTTTTGATTATGATTGTAATGTTTACCAGCATTCTGTAGTGTTTGGTAACACATTATTTCTCTTTCTTGTTTTTAAGTTCATACCATGGTTCATTTGCATATGTTGAATGTTGATCTTGTCTAGTCAATTCCTTAATATGTCTGTTATTCTAAATTCTCAGGAGTTCATACTCCAGAAAGAGATAGATTTTGTCCGGATTGACGGAAACACACTTGCTACAGATAGGCAGTTAGCTGTGCGAAAATTCCAACTATCAACTGAGGTTAGTATCAGCTGTACCATCACAAAAAATTATTCCCACAGTGGTTTTGATTGATCTATCTACAATCTTTCAACTAATGCAATATGTTTTTTTTTTTCCCAACTTATGCATCATGAACTTAATAATATGGTACTGCTTCATTTGATCATGGAGTTTCCGTCGAGTCCTGCCTTTTACCCCATTTCTTCAGTGTGGTTTGTGTTAATAATACATGAGGTCTATGTTGTTCAGGTTAAGATTGCAGTAGTTGGTATTACCGCGGGAGGTGTTGGTCTTGATTTCTCATCAGCAACACACGTTGTCTTCTTGGAGCTTCCTCAGTCCCCATCTTTGATGCTTCAGGTATAAAATAGTGAAGTTGCCTTCTTGTTTTCGTGAACTCTCACGCTTGCTTCTAGTTTATATGTTTTTTTCTGAAAATAATTGAAGGCTGAGGATAGAGCACACAGGCGAGGGCAAACAAATGCAGTCAACATATACTTCTTTACTGGGAAGGTGCTTGTTACTTTTGTTCATAGTTGTTTCGACATATAACACATACTCTTGAACTAATGAATCTAGCATAGTGCAGGATACCATAGATGAGTCACATTGGCAGTACTTGAACAGGAGTTTGAGCCGTGTTTCATCTACAACAAATGGAAAATATGATGCAATACAAGAAATAGCGGTACATTTGATCTTTGAATGCTCCTTTCAACCCCTTGGTGTTTACTCTGTGTTTGGTCAAATAATTATATGCATATAATTAATATATAGTAAGTTCTTAGTACCAGTTCAATTCATGACACTTAAACCAGCCCATATTGTATTATCCCTTAGTCCAAAATCCAGTTCTCCTATGTTCAAAATTGTTAGACACGTGTCAAGTTTTTGTGATGTTGGACAGCTCATAATGTCAGAGGTTGGCACT
Source organism: Fragaria vesca subsp. vesca (assembly GCF_000184155.1). NCBI lineage: Eukaryota > Viridiplantae > Streptophyta > Magnoliopsida > Rosales > Rosaceae > Fragaria > Fragaria vesca. The sequence goes on along the minus strand of NC_020495.1, from coordinate 7,925,722 downwards.
GTCTACAACTATGGGCAACTAACTCTAGACTTCATAAGTGAGGGTTACTGAGTGAAAAGTGCTGTTCTAAAAAGGATAAACAGTTATCGTTAATTGTTTATAGAGTTTAAGTAGGCTTTCTATCAGAAGCAGTTACTGAGGAGTCTTTGGGGTTTGTACAATGGTTAGGAAAGATCAAGTACAATAGGACATATATGGTAGTTTATTTGGCTTACTTTTCATGATTATTTTAATGTCTTTGTCAGTGAGGTTATGGTTTTGATCTTCTCTGTAGAATTTAATGTCATATTTTGGGGGCTGCAGGTTGAAGATGTTTCTTTTTTTGAGACATTACGTGGAGTTGGTAATTGTGAAGATTTTATTTTGCAAAAGTCAGAGGGTAGTGAGTTCTCTGCAGAACTAATGAAAGTGCCTGGTTCTGACTGCTTAGCTAAGGCTATGAAGCCTTCTGAGTCAAATGATAAGTTAGTGCCAAACATTCCTCAGAGATCTGAAAGACATCATGGTACTGATGGCATTTCATCACAAACTGAAACTTCTGTTAAGGTGGAATTTTAAGATATTTATTATTACTCCTTTGAATTAAGAGATTTAATTTTGTTCATTAATCCCTTGTAGTTACAACCTACAATAGTCCTTTTGGTTGGATGTTCTATACTAATTTTATTGGTCAAACAGAACGATGTGGTCTCTGATTGGGATATGGACAACAGTATCTCTTCAGATGAGGAGTTGGAAACAATTGTTCCTGAGACTAAAATTAGAGAATGGAGAGTGTCTTCTTGTAAGTTTAGTAAGAGCGGTGAAGGTAGAGTTGGAAAGGAATCACTAGATAAGGTACATTTGAATTGTTCCTCTGTTTTCTGGGTCCACTTGTTTTATACAATTGAAGCTTATCTTATGAATTAGAAGCAGGAAGATGGAATCAACTCTCAGACCAGCAAAGGACATGATGACGGATCTGTTTTGCCAATCAAAGGACATGTAGACGAACCTGTTCAGCAAATTGAAGCTGGAGAAGGTGGCATTAACCAAGTAGATGCTCTTCGATTTGAGGTAAAACTGTGTCCTGGTTATCAGATTCCCATTTACACTAGTCAAAGGCTGGAAGCTGGTTCATGTGAAAATATGATATGTTACCTTTCTGACTTTCTCTAACATCTGAATATCGTTCCAAACAATTATTAATGCTCAAGGTTCTTATATCAATGCAACAATTTTATTGGTTTTTTTTGTCACCTTCAAAGAACATATGGTTAAATAGAATTAGTATTTTATTTATTTTTTAAAAATTTCTTATGTGAATTACAGGTGAGTCAATACACTGGTAGGATCCACTTGTATTCTTGCATCTCAGGAGAGGATGCAAGACCAAGGCCACTTTTTGAAAATTTTAGACCAGAGGAACTTCAGTCACTATATTCTTCTGCTGCTGAAAGTATTAAAGGAACAGCTTCAAATTCGATCAAGGATAACCCTGCTTATTTGCATGCACTTCTTGCATTCAATGAAGAATGGAAGAAACTGAGGCCCATTGAACAAAAGAAATTAATTGGAAAGCCTTTGCAACTTCCTTTGTCTGTTGAGTTGTGCTTTCTGTGTGAAGGCACTAACCATGAGAAAACGGTACTTTCTGAACTTCCTTTGTCTGATTATCCTTTCTGGGAAAAAATTGCTCGTTCTTTGCTCTGATGAATGTATTGTTAATTCATTTCAGTGTACTTCCATATAATTTCTAGAGATGGAGCAATTTGCTGTCAGATATATAACAAATATTTCATTTCTATGACAGGGACTGCTGAAGGGCCGAAGCAAGCGCCGGTCTACACCTTATGATGAGATTAGCAAACCCTTACCATCAAATGCTGTGTGGAAAAAGGTCCACCTGCGTAGTGGCTATGGAAAAAAGGAGAAGCAATACACTCAGGGTTACACTTTGACTGATGAGCCTCTCTGTAAACTCTGCCAAACACCATGCGAGTAAGTCCTGTTCAAATGATCTGTTAATGTGCTGTTTGTGTTGCACAATCACACTTTTTTTTTTTTTTTTTTCTAGGGGCCACAATGCCAAGGAACCTGAATATATTGAAGACCTGTTCTGTAATCTTGACTGTTATGGAGAGTACCACATCCGAACTAGTAACAGATCTATTCGTCACGTAGGGACATGAACTCTTTTTTCTTTTTCTTTTTTTAAGTCAAGTTCAGATATACTTTTCAGTTGTACTTTGATTTTATCCATGTGATACTTATAATTGAATTTTTTTGGTTCTTTCTGGATATTTATCTTTTCTTCTTGTCATTTACTTGGTGCATTTTCTTACTTTTCATAACTTCACATATTCACAATTCTCAGGAACTTTTTCAACTAGAACGCGGTGTTTGTGTAAATTGTCAATTGGACTGTCATAAACTTGTGGAGCACATACGACCTTTATCTGATGAAAAGCGGAGGCAGTATATTGAAAAGTTTGCACCAAGAGTGGCAAGGCTGAAGAAGTTGTAAGTCCAATTGTTGATGACTATCTTTGAAATTTAGTTGCTGCAGAGGGTTATAAAAATTTCGTACATTGTTGTCTGTTCCCATGCTTCTCTGAATATGCTAGACTGTATTGCAATAGTAACAGTGCAACTGTAGTGAGTGATGCAGATTGTCATGCAACTAGTTAAACATATTTATATCTGTTTGATGCATCTAAAAATCTTCTTACATGTATAAAATATAATCGATACCCTTTAGGCCAAACACTTACAGTTGCCATCCTGCAGGCTTGAGAGGCTTGTAAAGGATCCAACTGAGGGAAATGCATGGCATGCAGATCACCTTGTTCCTGTCTATCTTGGTGGAGGTATGTGCCTAAACAAATTTTCATGAATATGTTCTGAACTTCTGATACCTGGATACATGACTGCTAACTTGTAAGAAATTAATCCGCCAAACTTTATTATGATATAGACCGAGCAGACCATATATTCTTATTATAAATGGTAGTTATACAACAATACTTCAGCTACTCTTGTTCATATTCTTCTGTAATTTTGGAGGATGCCTTCATCTTTACAGCACACAATAATCTATCTTCTACGTTTTGCATGCTTCAAACTTGAACTCTTATTTTCTAATTTGATAATATTCAAACATTTTGTAGGTGAATGCAGGCTAGAGAACATGAGGACTCTGTGTGTGGCCTGTCATTCTGATGTTACTAGAGCACAATGTGCTGAACGGCGGTCAACAAGGAGCAAGGCTAAGAAACAACTGAAAGAAATCATGAGTGAAATGAAAAACAAAGACACAGAGATCAATCTAAAGGTATGTCCTGAAACTAGTACTCTGTTTCTGTTTCCGAAATGTGTCTTTAACTCTTGTTTTTTGATACGAAACCTGCCACTGCCAGAGGCAACTGCCCAGTTTAAGCTGTCCCTGCATGAACAAAGTTAGGCCGTGCATTATTGCTGATAGCTTCCTTAACATTTAGCAGTTCTCCTGTAGTATTTGGTTTTAACAAAGTCAATCTCCTTTCAAATAATGACCAGCTGTGTAGGTATATTGTCAAAAATTCTTCTTGTACCTTAAGCATCAAAGTTTCTGGTATATTAGTCCAATTTGACCTTGGATAGACTTGTCCTCTGAATCACAAAAAATGGATTTTTGTGTTGATACTTCCATAGCATAGAAGATAAAGAACCTCTTGTTCGAGGGAAATGGTTCCCTAACTAGTAATCCCTTTTTCCGAAGACTTATATTAGGTGCCTATTGCGGTCAGTCTTCCATCTAGGGCTAAGTTTTGATTCTTCTGCAGCTTCATTAGGTTGGTGAAACATCTAAGAGCGACCTCTTCCTTTTTCAGTTCAGCTCCAATTCGTAGGGATTAAATCCTTGGTCTGAATATGCAATTATGTTTATGTGATGTAGTGTATGATTGCAATTTGATTTCACATTACCTGATTATAGGACCAGGGGGATTCAGAGACAGAGAAGAATTCAAGTGATAACGAACTTTTAGTCAATGTTCCTGGGAGTGCATACTCTTTAGCAAATTATGTGGATGCTACAACGATGAATGAAGAGCTGGAAGACGCCTCCAATAGCGAGAAGACTCCCACAGTAGAAAAGCACCTGGGTGGAGAATAATTCTCTTATATGCCTATTTAGAGTATACACACACTGGATTGCTTTAGACATAGAATTATAGCAGAGGATGATGAATCATCTATTTCAAGATGATCAATAGATTTCAACCAAAAAGAAAAAACAAAGACAGAAGACATCAATATGTAGTTATAGTAGCCTTCTGTATACAGCTGCATACAAAACAACATTCCTATTCAAACATTGAGAGAAATGTCTTTTTTTTTTCTTTTTTTTTTAGCAGACTGCTTTGTTGTTGCATCTTGAACCTTGAAAGACGCCCGGAACATGGCTCGCACCCTTTTTGGCAAGCAGAAAGTCCTCTTCTCTTTTTTGTCAAAAGCAGAAAGTCCTAAACTCCTAGTGGGCATTGTCCCAATAGGCATTATATGTATTGTGTGAAACTAATTAGGTTTAGGATTTTGCAACGAAATACATATTAACAATTTTCGTCAAACTTAGTACATCGAAAGAACTTGTCCTATCGTATTAAGTTCACCAACCTAGAAGAAAACATATATTAAATTAAGGGTTTAAATTAAATTAAAAGCTGTGTGGGCATGTTCGTAAATGCACAATCACAGGCTACCAAACTCGTTCGCCGAACTCTACTCACCGACCATCGTTCCAAACTCTCTCTAATTCCCTCCTTCTTCCCCAAAATCCAAAACCAACAAAAAAAAAAAAACCGTTCTTTGAATAAAACCCACCTCCCAATTCCCATTCTCAACCTCAAAATTCGCATCCCACATTCTCAATTCCGATTTCCCAAACAAACCTTTTGTTCATTCTCAGCTGCCCATTTCTCTTTCACTTGTCTCAGTTCTTCACACATACAAAACCAACCAAAGCTTCAAACTTTTCCACATTCCTTGTTTGTTTCCGGATTCTGTGGAATACCCAGTTCGTTTTTCATAACCAAGATCGTGTATTTTGATGCTGGTTGTGTGATTGAAGTGAGTTTTGATTTTGGGTTAATGTAAAAATTGGGGCTTTTTTGATGATCAGAGTGGTGAAACTGATCTGGGGTTTGATCAGTTGGGAATGGAGAACAGTGGAGAAGCTCTAGATGATGATGGCTCTGGATGGTTTGAAGTGAAAAAGGTCTGTGCTTTTTTGGGTTTTTATTGCCTCAGTTTGCTCCATTTGTAAAGTAACATCAAGTATTTCAATGTTGCATTTCCTGTAATTTGAATGAGGGGAGTGAATAATTGAGTCTAAGGTCAATTTATATTATTCAGAAAACCCATTTGAAGATGTTGTATTGTAATTGAAGCTGAGTACAACTTTGTTCTTGGCATTTATCTTCAATGTAATAAATCAGTTGAGCTTATCTGTGAACCTGGAAATGTTGGTTTCGTTGTGATCATCATATCAATGTGCTACTTTTGAAAGTTAGATCATCTTTTAGGGTAAGGAGGTGGCTACTCTGATTATGAAGTTCAATTTTGCATGTCGATATTGGCTTCTTATATATAATCGTTTAATTGAAATTATAACAATGAATTGTTTGTATCTGAGGACTTTTACTTGTTAAAATGTGCTACATTGTTGTCTCTATTGGACTTTAGCCATATTTTTTTTAGAATAATATAAAGCTCATAGATTTTTAGCTGTAACGGATTCATGTTGATATTTACCTGTATTGCAGATTTGCACGTTTTCCAGAATTTAATTGTTTCATTAGGTAACATGCTTTTAAATTTTTTCTTTATTTGGTTGTCTCCTGTCCAGAAACACAGAAGTAGCTCAAAGTTGTCTCTACAGAGTTGGGTTGGGGGAAGTTCTGCAAAGAATGCTAACTGTTCGAGTAGTCATCCTTTATCAAGTGAAAACAGTAGGAATTATTCTGGCAAACGCAGATCCCAGCTTCCAAAGGTAAGGGAAAATAGTGCTGTTCAAAGGCAGGGAAGTGATGCAGGTTCCACTCCCAAGCCAGATAAGAGTGAAACGGTTGTTCCCTGTGATATTGGCATCAACAAGCAAGGTGCTAAATGTCCAATGTCACCTCCATTTATTACAAATCCTGATGGTGAAACTAGAGATTCAGAGGAGAACCCTGCAAGTGATAACTCTGAAGTGGTTCATAAAATTAAGTGGGGCGATCTAGAGGATGAGAGTTTGGCACTTCCTCATACTAACCTTGTCGGCACCAGAATCAAGTTTGGTGCTATTGGAGATGAAAATCTGATGGCCTCTAAAGAGCACGAGAATTGTCATAGTTTTGTTCCTTCCGCAAATGCTCAAGAAAAAGAACTGCTTGCAGCAACTGCAGATGCTAATATTGTTTCTCATCAGACGGCTCCAGTGAATACTAATGATCAATTTTATGAAGATAACTGCAAGGAGGTGAATGTTATATCTGCTGAAAATGTTGTGGACCCGATTCTGAATGACAAAATGGTTGATGTGGATAACAGTACTTTAAATTGCAAGGATGTACATACTGAAAAAATTGAAGCAGTCACTGATGTTCCTGTAAGTGCTAGCACTTTATCAGTGGGGAAAGTTGAAGCTCCAGTGGTTGTAACTGAGGTACGTGATCCTGCAATTTTTGAAGAATCAGGACGTCATGGCAGTTCAAGTGAAGTTCATATCTCCAAAGATAATGACTTAGATACACCAGAGAGCGACCCTGAAATTTGTGCAGAGCCTACGCTCACAGCATCTGGACATTATATATCAAACTCAAATATGAGTGCCCTTGGAGATTGTGACACAGGTGAAAGCAAAGAAAGGTTTAGGCAGCGACTTTGGTGCTATCTCTTTGAGAATCTTAACCGAGCTGTGGATGAGCTTTATCTTCTTTGTGAACTAGAGTGCGATGTAGAGCAGATGAAAGAGGCAATTCTTGTTCTTGAAGAGGCTCGCTCTGATTTCAGAGATTTGAACACTAGAGTGGAAGATTTTGAGAAAATAAAAAAGGCACCATCTCAGTTGATTGATGGGGTGCCCATCACCTTGAAAAGTGACCATCGGAGGCCACATGCTCTTTCTTGGGAGGTAAGCTACCCTTCTTCTGCTCAGTAACATGTTATTCTCAGTTTGATGTGAATTTGAGACCTTGATGTTTTCTTTTCTCCATCACTATGATATGTTAATGACAGGGTTCTTGCGCTTTTTGAAATCGTGATGATAAAATCTAGTAAACTCCTAGTCAATGTCACATGCAGGTTAGAAGAATGACAACTTCCGCACACAAAGCAGAGATACTGTCCTCATCTCTTGAGGCTTTTAAGAAAATTCAGAAAGAAAGAGCTAGTGCAGCAAATGACGCTCAACTTATGGGCCTTAAGTATACAAATATCCAATCTAGCGATAACCTCAATAAGTCACCTGCAAGATATGACGTGAAATTCAATTCTAAAGAATCAACAATGAAGTCAAGAAGACATAGTGGAGGTTCAAATCTTGTTGAAGCTGTCCTGAATGGGAATCAGAATACTGAACCAAGCAGTTCGAGCAGAGTAAAGTTGGTACAAAATGGGCGCCTCTCTCAGAATTCATCTGCCTTTGTTGTTAATGCATCTAGATTGCCTCCTAGGGATAATTCTGCTGCTGGAAAAACTAAGAGAGAACAGTCTGGCTCTATGTCTGAATCCGAGAAGCTGCTTGCTAGGAAAGACAAACTGTCAACAGAATGTGGTGTTGAAAAAATTGCCAAGTTGACTGATCAGTCCAAAAGGCAAATTCCACTTTTGGAAAAAGATAAAGAAAAGAGGAACTCAGCTCCATGGAAATCCATGGATGCTTGGAAGGAGAAGAGGAATTGGGAGGATGTTCTTTCATCTCCTTCTCGTGTGTCTTCCAGGGTGTCACATTCACCTGGCATGAGGAGGAAAAGTGCTGATCGTGCACGAATGTTGCATGATAAACTAATGTCCCCTGAGAAGAAGAAAAAAACTAGTTTGGATCTGAAGAGAGAGGCAGAAGAAAAGCATGCCCGTGCTATGAGAATCAGAAGCGAGCTAGAGAATGAGAGAGCTCAGAAGCTTCATCGTAGCTCTGAAAAGATGAATAGAGTTAATGAATTGCAGGCTGTCAAAAATATGAAGTTACGGGAGGGAATGCATGCTCGTCATCAACGCAGTGAGTCTCGACATGAAGCACATCTAGCTCAACGAGTGAAGAGAGCTGGTGATGAAAGCATCAAAGTCAAAGAGGTTCAGTTCATAACTTCCTTAAACGAAGAAAATAAAAAGCTCAGTTTGCGCCAGAAGCATCATGATTCAGAACTGAGGAGAGCTGAAAAACTTCAAGTGATAAGAACTAAACAAAAAGAGGATATGGCGCGAGAAGAAGCTGTTTTAGAGCGGAGGAAACTCATTGAAGCTGAAAAATTGCAGCGTCTTGCTGAAACACAGCGGAGAAAGGAAGAGGCTCAAGTTAGAAGGGAGGAGGAACGTAAAGCATCAAGTGCAGCACGTGAAGCAAGGGCCATCGAACAACTTCGGAGGAAGGAGGAAAGAGCCAAAGCCCAGCAGGAGGAGGCTGAACTGCTGGCCCAGAAATTGGCAGAGAGATTGCGTGAAAGTGAGCAGCGCCGAAAATTTTATCTGGAGCAGATACGAGAGAGAGCTTCTATGGATTTCAGGGATCAATCTTCACCTTTATTGCGTCGAACTTTAAACAAGGACGTTCAGGGAAGATCATCATCAATTAACAATGGTGATGATTATCAAGTAAGCAGTTTCTCAGGCTTAGGAAGTAGCACTTTTGCGGAAAGCAATAATACAGCACAACATTCAGTGAAGCGGAGGATTAAAAAAATTCGACAGAGACTTATGGCTCTAAAATATGAAATTCTTGAGCCTCCTGTTGGTGCTGAAAATGCTGGCATTGGATACAGAACGGCACTGGGAACTGCAAGGGCAAAGATTGGGAGATGGCTTCAAGAACTTCAAAGACTCCGACAAGCAAGAAAAGAAGGAGCTGCAAGCATTGGGTTAATAACAGCTGAAATGATCAAGGTACGTTGGTTTTGAGGCTTATCAAGTTGTTATACTGGATAGCCTAATATAAATTATGATGTTTGCATTAAGCATTTCTTTGCAGAGTTAATGATCATTATTATGGAAATTATACCATGTTTCCGTTTTCTCTTATCTAGAATGAACACCCCACTGCACGAAAAAGAAAGATCTAAATCTGCTAATTAGTAACTATGTTATATTTGTGCTGAAAAGTTATTATTCTTAGAATTAATTTTCTAATGAATATTTTATGATTGCAAATGCTCTGCCTTTCTGATGTTCCTGTAGGGATTTTAAGTTTAATGTACTTATGGGATGATTATCTTGACTTGCAAATGCTGATATGCTTTTCATTTTATGAACAGTATTTGGAGGGAAAGGAGCTGGAACTGCAGGCTTCCCGGCAAGCTGGTCTGATTGATTTTATAGCATCTGCCCTGCCTGCTTCTCATACATCAAAACCTGAAGCCTGTCAGGTGACAATACATCTTTTAAAACTCTTGAGGGTGGTGTTATCTCTCCCTACAAACAGGAGTTATTTTCTTGCACAAAATCTCTTGCCCCCGATCATCCCAATGCTGTCTGCTTCCCTTGAGAGCTACATAAAGATAGCAGTATCCTTGAATCCTTCTGGTAATGTTAACTTCCCATCTACCAAAACCTCAGCTGAAAATTTTGAATCAATATCTGAGGTCTTGGATGGTTATTTATGGACTGTAACAACAATTCTCAGCCACATAAGTTCTGATGAACGACAGCTTCAAATGAGGGATAGTTTGTTGGAGCTGCTGATTTCCTACCAAGTTATTCAGCGGCTGCGAGATCTGTTTGCCCTTTATGATCGACCCCAGGTGGAAGGGTCACCATTTCCATCGTCAATTATCTTAAGTATACGTTTGTTGGTTGTCTTAACTTCCAGGTCTGAAACTGATTGTTCTATTGATTGGAAATACGAACCTGTTGAAATACTGCTTGGAAATGGAAGTGAAGAGGCTAAGGTTGCTGAGTGTGATAATTCGGAATATCTTCCTCCAACTCTGACCTTGGAAGATTTTAGACCTCCATCATCTTTGTTGAATGGTGGTAAATTTGTACATCTACCAGATGTACCAAAGGATGGACCAGTAGATGAGATGTGTAAGATAAATGAATCTGTGGAGTCAGTATCTGCTGCTAAGGGTAGTGAGGAGCGTAATAGTCTGGTTGAAGCAAACAATGCTAACAAAGTCAAAACAGATGTTCCAGATGAACCCCAGAAGATGGTGAATGATGATATCATGGAGCCTTTTGCATCAGTGGAGGAAGAGAAACACTTGGTGGATAATGGTGCAGAACATAAGAATGATAACTGTGTGACCTTGCAGCAACCAGTAGCATTTCTTCTATCAGCTGTATCAGAAACAGGGCTTGTCAGTCTCCCTTCTCTGTTGACATCTGTGCTATTACAGGCAAACAATAGATTGTCTTCTGAACAGGTGATTTTATTGTCAAACCCAAACTAATTTGCTTGAATTGATGGTTCTGAATCTGCACTGATTTAGTGCTACCAATGCTTGGTGTTAATCTTACCAAAAAATAGTTGTGGTAGATATTATAGATTTTGATACAATGCAAATTCATCCACATTGACTAAATATAAAATCTTGGGTCTGTTCACCTGTTGCCAATCTTTGGCTGAATACTTAGATTCATACAATTACCCTTGCTCTCTACATATGGCATCATGGTTATGTATATTGAACCTGTAAACTAAATGTACAGAGAAACTTCTACTCTGTTTCAGGCCTCAGATGCCCTCCCATCTAATTTTGAAGATGTAGCAACTGGAGTGCTGAAGGTGTTGAACAATTTGGCTCTTCTGGATCTGAAGTTCATGCAGAGAATGCTAGTAGGTCCTTTTAACTAAATGTTTTTATATATGGCTCCGTTTGATATGCTCACTTTCTAATGTCGTCTTGAAACTATTCATGATGAGCTTATTCTGTTTCCACTTTCCTGATATGCTTGCAGGCTAGGCCAGACCTAAAAATGGAATTTTTCCATTTAATGAGTTTCCTGCTTTCTCATTGTACAAGCAAGTGGAAAGTAGCTAATGATCCGGTAACCGATTCATTATGTTTGTAGTAACTGCGTTATTCGGCTCTAAAGTAGTTCTAAACGTTCTGTTTATCTCTGTATGATGTTTTGTGTCTCAGGTGGGGCTGCTTTTGCTTGAATCTCTTTTGCTCCTTGGTCACTTTGCCCTGTTCCACCTTGGGAATCAAGCTGTCCTTCGTTGGGGAAAGAGTCCTACCATTATTCACAAGGTCAGTCAAAGCTTCCCTACAAACTTTTACATCTTCGAGTTGTATGGATAAACTAAGTAACTAACTATTTAGTGGGTGAGGTCAGGTATGCGATTTGCCATTTGTGTTCTTCAGTGATCCTGAGTTGATGCCAGTCTTGGCTGGCACACTGGTTGCTGCCTGTTACGGGTGTGAGCAGAACAAGGGTGTGGTTCAGCAGGAAATGAGTACAGATATGCTACTCTCCCTGTTGCGATCTTGCAGAAACGTCTTACCAGCAGTTAGATCCAATTCTAATGTGGACAGTTGCCCAGCAGATGATGTGCCCCTAAGATCATGCCGTAACAATAACAAGAACTATAGGGTTTCTTCCGGAAAGGGTGTTGCTTCTGGAAACAGCATGAGAAATGGCAAGATGAGAAGCCATAGGGAAAGTAAAATGATGAAGACTTATGAAGAGTTGGCTCCGAAGCAGATTCTTCCATCGTCAGAAACTGCCTCTATGATGCTGCATTGTAGATTTCCTATCAGCTTCATTGATAGAGCAGAAAATTTCTTTTCTACTGAGAACCCTAGCATCGTCGGAGTATGACCTTATGCATGGTGATCCCTCTCATTTTGACTGGTAATGTCTTCTTGGGTGGCGCGCATGCTGAATTCTTTTGGCGTTCTTGCTTTGCTTTCCAAGTTACAACATTAAACTGTCACTCTGAAGCTTGCTTCGAAATTGAATCTGCATCAGACTTATGTGACTGTTGGAATAACAGAATATAGACATCTTGGTGAAGACGCCGTTCATATAGAGGTCATATCAAAGGTATCTTTTGAAATTTTAACTTCATAGGATACATGTGGAAAAACAATTGTTGTTGTACGTTAGAATTGACAGAATAAACTTATGGAAATTCCATTTTTGGGAACCAGCATTCTGCAGGACTGTTGTTACTGTTCTTGTAGACTTGTTGAGTGCATGGATGATAAAAGGACATTTTAGTTGTTTGACTGTAACACAATAGCATCTATTATTGCCTATTTCTTGTAATAGAAAAAAACCCAAATGAGAAATGTATACAGTATGTATTCAGAGAATTTCATTTGAAGCACAGTATTGTCTGTATTTCACTGACTCTTGGCCTGCCCCAAAAATCATGATCTTCATTTTACCTTGGAATATGGAAACTTTCAGGTTAGGCAAAGAAAAGTGAGAGATCTTGTATAAGGACACATTGCCATCAATGACAAAAATGATGTTTCGTTTGCTTGAGGCAACCTATCAAATTTGTAACTCGTTATATATTTTTATCAAGTTCAATACTGAGAATTAGAATCGGTTTTATTATTTATCATCACAATTTCTCAATACTAATTATAATTGAGAAATTTTATTAACACATCTCCAATTTCTCTCGATACACACTTCTTTTCAGTTTCAAATTTTTGAACTTTTTAAAACTCCATAATACCCCTCTCTAATTAAAAAAAAAAAAACTAACTTTGTAGAGCTTCTCATGGCCAACCTCACCGATGTTGATGCTTATGGCTGATAGAGGTATTATCAATGGAATCAAATGCAATTATTTAACTCAATCCATAATGGATTAACAACTATAGTTTACATCCATGATTGTTTTCGACTTAGATTCTAGGAGGTGATCATCCATTGTTGCACACAATATATATCGATATATCTTCAGTTTATGCTTGGTTTGATACCTTTACGACTCATGAATGTTATTACTCTGATCGAATCATGGTTCAAATCAATAAAAAAAAAATTCTGAAAATAATATATGCAATACTGTTCAATTTTACTTCTCATTTATAATCACTTGCTATTTGGCATTATGCACCCTTGATTCAACGTCTTAGTATAAACTCAATGAATTGTTTGGGTGGGGGGTTTAGCATGCGAACGAGTTATTATTCTGGGTTTTATTTATTCCAAGAGGGGTGCAAGGGGAAGTTTAAGAGAAAAATTGGACAAAAAAAATTTGGGTGTGTGTACAAGTAGATAGAGACGTGTGAATATAATTTCTTATCGTAATTGTAAGGTGTAATTTAATACAGCTTCGTTTAAAAAAAAAAATAGATAGGCAAAGAAAAGAAAATGTGTTGCTCTAGGTAAAAATAGAACGCGCCTCAATGTGTGCGAAAAAAGAGTATAGAGGTTTGCTCTCTCCTAGTCGAACGTTGCCGGCTCTCCCGCCGCTGTGTTCTGGCCCGAGAGGGGATGTTTGTCCACGATAGTGGTGTGGCTACACAGCAGAAACGTGGTCTAGGGCACGTGAAGTGGTTCTCGAGATCGGGTTGGGCAGATTGACCTCGATCTGAGCCTCTCAGATCGTCGGCGAGCACGGGTGAAGGGTTGCCTGTATTTGTTGCTCGGAGGAGGGAATCAAGTTGTTTTTCTGCTTATCTTTCACAGATCTGGGGGAGTTTGCTGCATTGGAGAAGGAGCTCAATTCGGCAGGAGTTCGGAGGGCGTGCCGGAGTCGGTGGTTCGATGGAAAGGCTCACCTGTGGCGTGGCGGCGTCGCGCTGGTCCGATCCCGACTGGGCGGCGCAGAGTACGGCGGTGGTGCAGAGTCTTTCTTGCAGCAGAGGTTTCAATCTAGGTGGGCAGTGTCGGTATGGTGTTGTTTTGAGGAAGCTATTCCTCTGGGGTTGTGAATTTCCATATGATTTGTGCTTTGGCATTTTTTTGACATCAGTTATTCGGGCATCAGTGCTCCGATTTAGCACTTCTCATTATTTCGGTTGCTAGCGGTGATGGCGACGGCAATGCATGAGTGGTGGGTGTGATAGATTAGTTGATATTGGTTGGTTTTTTTTTTTTTTTTTTTTTTTTTTTTTCTCGCTTGTAGGGTTTAGCAAGCAGCGAGCTATTGGTTTCCTCTCGCGTTTTTTTGTGACCGAGTTGGAGACATGTGTTTTTTGTTTGTAGTACTATCTGGCCTCGTTTTTATGGGTATTGTAATTGAGTTTGTCTCTCGATTAATAAATTATTTCATTTTTCTTAAAAAAAAGATAGACAAAGAAAAGAAAGAATGAATCGAAAATCATCAACCAAACCATAGTCAAACAATGAAGCATACACATCTCAGAGACATTCTTCACACCAACACCGAAGACCTTTATTCTTGGAGAAGATCTTGGTGTTGGCATAACTTATACAGTAAAAACAGAGGTCTTTAGTCTACGCGTGAAACTCAAAACCCAATCACTTAATGGAATATCACGCAAATCCAACCAAAAGCTCTCACTTTCACATTAACATACCAATATACCATAACAATCTCGATCAGTATTTTATTAGTACTTATCATTTCCTTAATCTGATACTTGACTGTTACTCACATCTAACCTCAGAAACCTTGTCTTTTTCGCCTACTTCTACACCTCAGTCTTTTTAACCAACGCCGACTGTTAGGCATATAAGGACATCACTGTACTAATGGAACCTCTAACAGTCCTTATGCCTAAACTAAACCATAAGCTTTCTAACTTTTCAAACTTTGATGGACCCATTTCACCAAACGGCGCACCCATGTCCTTGAGAGGCCCACCAATATTAAATTTGCTTGTTTATCATCAACTAACAAGCTTCGCATTGTCGATGTGATTTGCTTCAAGGAAGGTGCATGCTTTGTGTTTGAGCTTCACTGATCGCGTTGATGGTAAAGTTTTAAGCTTTGAGATGAGTTCTGATGTGGGTCTGGATTGTTTTGATCAAGGAGTTTCTGGGTTGCTTCTGATTTTGTTCTTTACCTACTGATTCTTGGATTCTGGATTATACCTGCTCTTATAGGAAAAGTTGTTATAGAATAGAGTTTGTTGTGTTTTTTGGGTTTACCTGAGATAGCTCTGAACTGGGGTTGTTCGTACTGGTATTGGATTAGGTATTTGGCAGAGCTGTATGTGTTGTTTTATATATGATAAGGTCTGATAGTGAGTGTAAAGCATGTTCCTTTTGATGTTATATATTGCATTTGAGATCTGGAATTGTTATGATTGAATCTGTGTCTCTTCAGGTAATGTAATGAATGTTTATGCTTTGCTTTTGTATCAGGTAGTGGTAATGAATGGATTTGGATCAATAGAGGCTTGAGAAGAGGAAATATTTGCTTTCTTATGTTTGGTAAGTTCAGGATTGGGAAAACAATTACATTTCTGTCCATAAAATTTTGCAAGAATTTGTAATTTAATGCAATCCTTTTGGGGAAAAATGCAATCCAAACCCTTTATTTTCTTTCCCATTTGTACTGAATTATTATTTGTTACCAGCTATTATTGGGGCATATTAAGTAGCACAGTTATCTGCTTCACATTCCAAAGTTTATCTTTCTCCTATTGCAGTAAATCTCCATCAGCTGAGTGGGTAAGCTAGAAGCTGATTTACAAATGGAGCTCTGTGTCTCCTTGATTCTCTTTCTGGTTTCTCTGCCTGCATTTTTGGCCAAAGAAGTCGGACATGCTAGCGTTGTAGTTGATGGGACAGTAGCTATTGCACATATTGATAACAATTTTGTCTGTGCCACTCTGGATTGGTGGAATCATGAAAAATGCGACTACAACCACTGTCCATGGGGATCTGCATCTGTATTAAATTTGGTAAGCAATCAGAGATACCTGTGTTTGGGTCTTCATGTCAAATAGTCAGAAAATCAGTTAAACTAATGCTGAATTTGGTTTTCTTTTTGCCAGAACTTGTCTCATCCTCTGCTTGCCAAGTCGATTCAAGGTCCCAACCCGTATTAATAATTAAGTTTGCATCATTTAGACTTCACTCGCTGTTTAAATTGGAGTCAAGTGTCATTGGCTATTATCTACAAACTTAATTTACTCTTCTACACGGTGGTTTGATATAGCTTTCAATCAATTGAGGATCAGAATCGGGGGTTCCTTGCAAGACCAAGTATTGTATGGTGTGGGAGATTTGAAATATCCTTGTCATCCTTTCAGAAAGCAGAAAGGCGGGTTGTTTGGATTTTCTACAGGGTGTCTACCTATGAGTAGATGGGATGAGCTTAACCATTTTTTCAGCAAGACAAGGTTAGATATCTTAATTATGAACTTTCAGTAGAGAAGCAAAAACATGGATAAAAGATAGTTGGACTGTTGTTCTTTATATATCATATTTATATGACTTACGATCTGTACATTACATTTTCAGGCCCCTCGTCACATTTAGCTTGAATGCACTGTCAGGGAGGCACCACAAAGGCGCAGGTGTCTGGGTTGGAGATTGGGACTCTAGAAACGCTTATGATTTTATTAATTATACTGTTTCGAAGGGCTACCAGATAAATTCATGGGAGTTGGGTATGATTTTGAAAAGATATGAACATCTTTTTTGCCACTGGTTTTGTTTTTGCTTCACTTATGTTCTTGTCTATCTTGCTGTAGGTAATGAGCTCTGTGGCAAAGGTGTTGGAGCTAGTGTTGGAGCTGAACAATATGGAAAAGACTTGATCAAGCTTAAACACATTGTCAACCAGTTATACAATGACTCCCACATAAAGCCTGCACTTGTAGGACCTGGTGGATTCTTTGATCAGAAGTGGTTTACCACACTTCTACAGGTTTCTGGTTCAGGCGTAGTTGATGTCGTCACGCAGCATATTTACAATTTGGGTCCAGGTAAGTTTGCATGTCAAATTTTTTATAACGCACAGCATGCAAGTTATAAGAGTGTGTGCACACACCCACAGGAGACCCTTTCCCACTGTAAAATAAGTTGTATGCCAACCAACCTTAGTAAATAATTAGAAGGATGCATCCCTATTATATAATGGCAAATACTGATCATTTTTCCTACAGATCAACTCAGTCCTATTGCACTATTGACTTTAAGAAACCTTCCTCTGTTTTACCTTGTAATCTTCAAAGAAGATAATAAATGGAATTCCTCTTTATGTTGTGGTAAAGATGTCTAGATGATCCACTCCAGTCAAATTTATACTGTGGGGAACTTATAACAGTTCAATTTATTCATTTAACTCCACTCTATTATGCAGCTTACTGATTGGTCTTATCTCTCATCTATTTGACAATTCAACTCTTGTTGTTAGGTGTTGATCCCAACTTGATGCAAAAGATATTGAATCCGTCTTACTTGGACCAAATATCTGGTACGTTTGATAGTCTTGCAGCGACAGTGAGACACCATGGACCTTGGGCTTCTATATGGGTCGGAGAGTCCGGAGGAGCCTATAACAGTGGTGGTTTTAATGTCTCAAACACGTTTGTGAACAGCTTTTGGTAAGTGTGATTGCCAATTTACATGCTACATCTTGTATCTTCCATTTTAAGCTTAGGCTTTCAAGGGAAAAAAAAAAAAAGGCAATCTACATTTGTTTGATACATTTTTCTGTAATTAACAGACTGCATTACTATTCATATATGAACTACAGGTACTTGGATCAGCTTGGGATGTCGGCCATGTACAATTCTGCAGTGTATTGCAGGCAGTCCCTAGTTGGTGGGCACTACGGCCTTCTCAACAGAACCTCATTTGTTCCCAACCCTGATTACTACAGGTAAAGCATGATTGTTGGTGTGACTATATAAAGGATATCTTTTTACTTGACATACTTGTCAAATCCTGAATCATATGTTCAAATGCTTTCTAATGAACAGTGCACTGCTGTGGCATCGACTTATGGGCGAAAGTGTTCTCAAGGTCGACCGCAATGGGGCACCGCATTTGCGCGTTTATGCTCATTGTTCAAAAGGAAGTGTAAGTCTACTATCTGTAGATTTTGGATGAGAGAAAAAACATGAACGCAGCCAAGCATCTTTTTCCTAATTCCTATAGTAGTTTTTGACTATCTTCTTGATAATGTTGCAGGCCGGTATAACTGTACTCCTCATAAATTTAAGCAATCAGACCGATTTCATTGTCAATGTTAAAAATGTTCTGGAGCTTGATAGAGCTGATCGATCGAGAAGCACTGGCAAAGGAAGTAAATTCAGTCATGGTCTTAAGAGGACGGTTTCATGGGTTGGTCTCAAAGCATCAGATGGAACGTTACACAGGAAAGAATACCATCTAACTCCAAAAGATGGGAACCTTAGAAGCAAAATCATGGTCCTCAATGGGGTTCCATTGGAAATTACCAAGGACGGAAACATCCCGGAATTAGAACCTGTTATTGTTCCCGTAAATGATCCTATATCGATCACCTCTTTCTCCATCAAATTTGTTGTGTTGCCTCACTTTGAGGCTCCAGCGTGTGGATGATTTCTTTTCTCAACCCCCTAAGCTTATATAGTACCTGCTCGCGGAATCTATGAGCAAATGGCAATTCAGCAATTGTATATTGTGTAGAACATACAATTAATTCAGAAGAACCGAAAAGAATAAAGAAAAATAAAACTATATACAGTTTTAACTTTTAAGCTTTGTAGTGCCTTCGGCTATCTGAAACATTTCTAAGCGAAAATTCTTTAATGTTGTGGAGCATTAAAACTTAATAGTCATAGTAGTGTTGTTGCCTTGTTGGAGTGGTTATTGTTCTAGTTCGCTTTCCAGTTTTCTTGTTTTCCCCGACCCATGAGATGATTTACAGCGCACGAGTATGAAAACGAGTAATTGATAATAAACTGAAATTTCATTGCTTTGGTTGCAAAGTTGGTGCATTGGTGTTCACAAAAAGAGTAGTTTTCCATATATTCTATGTGATTTTATCTCTCTTGTGTGATTTCCAGTTAAAGCTAACAACCAACACCCAATGCAGAATATTACGATCAAGTAGTAATACTGCAGTACACGTATCTACTAATATGTCATGAATCAATGATCATGTTCTAACAATATTTGGGTGGGTAAATGATAACAGATTCCTGTTAATGGGAATGTATCCTTATCAAACAATGACGTCAAAAGTTGTATACAAAATCCAGATACACGAGTGAGACCAGAATACAGCACTCGTAAAAAAATGGAGGGCAGACACCATTGAAGAAGCGCATACATCATCAGGCCTGGCCATGGACAATCCTGTATTCTACTTTCCGAGCAAGCGTCGGCCGCGTTGAGTAGCACCTCTAACACGGTAGTGGAGCTCATCAACATCAGCATCCATATGGCCTATAGCTTTGTTATGCCTGAAATTATCATGGGGAGTAATTAGTTGGATATACTTCGTTATTGCACAAAATAGTTAAGATAGAAGCAACGAATGCTAGCACACCAACACTGAATCATCATAACCCACCTATCAATTTCAGACCCCATGTCAACGGCCATATCCTTTAGCTCTCCCAACAGATTACTTAAATCTGACAGGCCATCATCTTGCTTTGTCTTTTCTACCTGTTAAGCCAATGAGGAATATGAGATCACCAGATCAATACATAAGTTAAAGGAAATAGACCACATGTAATTCCTATATTGACAGTCTAAGAAGCAAAGTGATTGCTTAAAACAGGAAGTAGAAAGAGAGTTTGAGAACCAGGAAATTTGACCAAAAGGGTAAAAAAGGGGTCTATGGATAGCAAACAGATCCATCCATGATTCATTACTGTCACCTTAAATAACAATGTACTATCAACACATAAAAAAGTCATAAGAACTACAAACCTCAACTTTCTGAAGGGCATTGGTGGGTTCAGGAAGTGGTGTTCGTGAATGTGACGATCCCTTTAGTGCAGGAGTCAGTCCCAGCTTCTCCCTCTCCAAGTGGCTGCTCCTTTTGGTTGCAGATTCTGCATAGAGCAAGTAATTCAAAATTTAAAAACAAAGACAGAGAAAATGAAAGAAAAAAACCACTACTTTTTCGAAATGGTAGTTTTGTCTTCAGGACCAACAAAAGAGTGGGTGATTGATGGACAGAAAGGGAAGCAAATTAACCTTCCATGATGACAGGGCCACTAATTGTGCGAGTCTTCTTTGGCTTCCAAGTCTTAGAGAAGATGCCCCCAAGACTCCCCAGAAGCTTTTCACCCTGAAATAAACAGTATGGACAGTTAGTTTCACTGCATATCATCATATATACCGAAAACAACAGTAAAATCATTCATTGAAGGAGTACAAACCGAAAGAAGTATAGTTTTTGGCTAAGAGAAGTGTATGATGGGAAGCTATTGTGCAATGCATAAGGAGGGTCTTAAAGATGTATAAATACATGATGGTTACTTTATATAACCTTGAGAAAGAAAGTGGCTTCTCAAGGCTGAAAGCCTCAAAGAAAAAATGGATGTGCATCAAACAGAAAATGTCATCTTCTACATATTTCCTACTCCATCTCTTGTACACAAACTATCACCTCCATAGGTAGATATCAAATAATAAACATGATACTTGCATCGTTTCATATAGATTTAAATTGTTAAAGTTGACACTTTCAATTTAATACAAGAAGCCATACCCGACTGAGATCCTGTTCAATGTCAGCAGCAACCATGTGGGTCCTTCTTATTTGGTCTCCCTGGTGATGCAACATAACCAGAGTCTTGGAAGCATCCTCACGTATATCTTCAGCAATCTTCAGGCACTGGTTGACTGAGTTTGTAGTCTCCTCAGCCTTATACACTGCATAACTTTCTAACTCTTGCACAGATTGATTTTCCAGGCCTCCTGAATCACGGAAATCGTTCTTGTACTTGTTTCTCTCTGCATAAGTACCCTTGTATGAAGAAGAATTATTCTCTTTTCCTTGATCATCATCAAAAGGTTTGGTGCTAGTATTCTGACCAAATAGTGCCTGCTTATCATTTGCATGCTTCGCATTCTGTCCCACAAGTGCATGCTTCTCATTCTGTCTTACTTGAGCAGGCTCGTCATCAAATGGGTTTGAGCTGGAGGACGCAGGATACAGAGGGTCAACTGAGTTGTGCTTAGCAGCCCTTATCGGGGACTTCTTTAAACCAAACATCTTTGAAGTCAAATAAGCACAATTTGTTACACTGTCGACGGGTTAAAGATCAGGGTCTTAACGAACTAAAAAAATATGGCACTTTCAAAATCTGTACAGAGATCAACAATCCTGGAAGAGCAAACAAGAACAATATGTGAGAAACATGACCAGTACAGCACAAGAACAACTTTTGAATACCCTAAAGCATGAAAACTGAAAGGCTCATAATCAAGCAGCACAAATTAATGGAAAACTCCAATGGAGCAGAACAGTTGAAATAACCTAAAATTCATACCAAGAACAACAGCATCAATCATATCTAAACCAAAATCAGACACGCAAAAACAAACCCACAATCAAACAGAGAAAAGAATCTATTCTATTCTATTTTCACCAATTGGGTATTCCACATAACCAAACCTCTGACTTGGGTTGTTTACCTTCTCCATTACTTAACCCCACCACAACACACAAACAAAGGAATCAAAGATACCATTTTTCCTAATCCTTATCAACAAAACAAAGAACATAAAGAAACCCAAAAACCCATACACAAATTGGGTCTTCTCTGATGCGCAAGAAAACACTAGGAGCAGTTGAGCACATGGATAACAACAAGAAAAAGATCAAAACTTTACAAGACCCAAGTGAAAACAAGGCGTAATAATCAAAACCCAGATAGAGAATCGACGAAAAGAAACGAGTTTTGGTACCTGAAATCGCATCCAATGTGGGGAAAGATGGAGGCTTCAGAGAAAAGCCCAGATCTTTATACAGAAAAAGAGAGATGGGGGAAGAGAGAGAGAGAGAGAGGGTTTTGGAGAGTGGGAAAGAGAGAGGGGGATGGATTCAAAGGAAGACTAAGCAAACGAACACGGCAGGCACTCAGTAAAACGAAGTCGTCGCATTTGATTTTGAGAGCGTGAAACTGAAAACTGGTGAAGCAAGTGCCGTTGCTTGGTGTCCCACCACCGTGTCTTATAATTTTCAACTAACCAAGACGGCTTCTTAAGAAAATGAAAATCATTACACGTTTTGTTTTGATTAATTTTTTGTTTTCTATACAAGAGTTTTGGTTGTTTCCTTCCTTGTAGTTTCTTACGAAGTAAGGATCACCGAGTTAGAATTCTTATATTCAGACCCAAAAAAAACAAACCGAGTTAGAATTAGGTAAGGTTAGAGGATGTAATGGTAAGTAGAAAATCGAACATGATTTTTCATACATTTATTGAATTTAAAAATAATCAAAATTCAAGTAAATAAGTACGTTCTGGTGCATGATTTTTGATTACGTGGCGAAAGATTTAGGGTTAGTCTTTATATGTAATTCCACTACAATTTAAAACAATTGACAAATAGTTGATAATGATATAGCACGTCTCATAAAATGTGTGACTATCATTAATTGAATAAATAACTAAATGACCATGTAATGATCATTTGCCCCTTCAAAAGCCCCTATGTGTCATACAATTTGACATATGTACAATAAGTTTGGCATACCATATGGTATGGGAGACAAACCCATGTATAAATACATCAAACTTGAAATTCACCCAACCATAAATAAAAATTAGCAGGCTAAATAAAATTACAAAGTTAGGTATGATTGAAGCCCTGAAGGTTAAAGATGACCGGATGAAGCTGAACTAGTCCAAATTGTTTTTTATCCTAAAACTAGGAGTTGTTTGTACGTACTTTGATGTCTTTGCCACGAGAATAAACTTGGACTAGTTCTTTGTAGTGATGTTATCCCTTGGCTAGTTGGGGCAATTGCATTTGCATAAACTACAAAGTCAATTCCCTTCTATATCTTTGTTTAATGCAAAACGCTATAACTATGATCGTGATACGAGTTTTGTGACTTAGTCAATTGGGATCTTTTCATCATGTTCCACACATCTGTGCAAAGAAAACGCCTCTCGAAAATAATCTAAGCAAGAAATGGAGCCAACACTACGGCAGGGTATATGCTGTTCCATTGGCTATTTGTCAATTCGATTTCCAATTCCAGTCTAAAATGAGGGAGATAGAAGACAAATAAAGAGGCTATTATGACAATTGAAAGGACATTATGGAACCAAGAAGTCAAGAACAATGGAATCATTTTGATCTATATATCAAAAATTAGATCAAAATGCAACTTATTCATGAAACCACTTCATAAGTTTGGTCGTCTTCATTCCTTATAATAGAGAGTGAATATGATGATCCTGAAAGCCAGAAAGAGAGGAAGCTTTCCAAACATGATGAAGCAGATAGATCACATCTGTTAGTATAAAGTGGTATATCATGCCTATGTATACTTCTGTTCTAGCTAGTTTTGAGAAACAGCCAGATTTCGATCGTTCATTTTCTTTTCGTGAGGGTTTCATGAGTTGTTGGTGAATATCTAATGTTTGTAATACCGCCAGCTTCTTATGAATAAATATCGTTTTCATAGTCTTCAGAAGAATGGAGACAAATCATGTAACTCAGGCAAGATATAATTTCCTGATATGAAATGAAAGACAGAGGTAGAAGTATTGGGTTTCCTACGTAACTTGCAGCAACTAAATTGCCAAAACCATCACTATCAAAAGCATCATCTTCGGAACAAGACAGTAATACACCTAAACTGGGCATGCTATTCCTTGAGATGATCATAGTCAACTTGCTTATGCTTTTTATTTAATGAATGATCGATGCATCTAACAATGTGTTCTACAAATCTCATTGACATATAGGTGATCAACTTGTTGGAAATATATCGATAAAGATCGTTTTTTTCAACTTTTGTTTAGCTATTTTTCTTATCCTTTCAACCTCTTCTAATACAATCAATCTTTGAAAAAAAAAAATTAATAAGCTCGTTGATAGCTATAGGCCTGGTTAAGCATCTTATGCCTCTGTGCAACTTTTTTCTTTTACATTTTTCTCTGGAGTTTGTAACGCAGCACTGCAAGTTCATGTTTGGGAGGGCATATAGCTATTCATGATTTCATGGCTAATCTGTTCGATAAATATCGAACAGCTTGATATAATTATATTGGTGAACAGATACACTAGCTCCACAATAGAAAATTGTACTCCGCTGTTGAAATTCTATACACTTCCCAGTCAATATTCTATCAACTCCTAGTTGAATTAGGTTTTCTTTTTTCTAGTTCCAATTCTCTTCCGGCACTCAAGCTTAGGATTCCTAATTGGATTGGATTATATTTCCAACTTCAACCTTAAACTCCAATCTGTTCAGCTACCTTCCTAATTGTTCCAGCTAGCTTACTTACTTTCCAAATATTTCAATAGAATTTATATTTCCTAGTTTGATCCAGCTTAACTACTTTTCTAAATTGTTCACTGATTTTCACTATAAAGTATAAACCTCCAAGTTGGAGAAGATTGAAATCACAGAAAAATTTCATAGATAAAAAACTGCATCAGAGTTGAGAGTTTTTGTTACTACAAGATACTACTGCGCGCATTAAGGATTGTGAAGAACATGAGGCAGGGCGGCGGTTGGCTTCTTTGCACAACATTGCTGATACTACTTAGTCTCCTCTGTCTCTCCGTTGAGGCTAGACACCACAGCAACATCCCAAGAAGAGCCCTCAGGACTAGCAATATCCCCAGTACACAAGATTGGTACCATGCGGCAAAGATAGCATACCCTCCTAGCCAGGTTGTATTGGACAATGGCATTGTCCAACTCACATTTTCTAACCCTGGTGGTGAGATTACAGGAATCAAATATCACGTAATTGACAACTTACTCGGAAACAAGGCCAAACAGACAGCCTACTGGGATGTGATGTGGAGGGGCAAGCTTTACGGATTTCAGGGAACAGAATTTAGAGTAATTTCTGCGACTGAAGACCATGTTGAAATTTCTTTCATCAACACATACAATCCTTCCTTCTCTAATGACCAAATGATCCCTTTAACAGTTGACAAAAGGTACATAATACAGCGAGGTCGTTCAGGCTTCTATGCATACGCCATTTTCCAGCGAGATGAAGGGTGGCCGGAGCTGGCCATAAACGACGTTCGACTAGTTTTCAAGCTTCAGCAAGATCAATTCAACTACATGGCGGTATCGGATACTAGAAAAAGGTTCATGCCAACAGCTGACGACCGAAGCCTAAGTCAGCAACTGGCCTATCCTGAAGCTAAGCTTTTAAGCAATGCAACAAGCAATCCTCTCTTTTATGGAGAAGTGGATGACAAGTATCAGTACTCAACTGAAGACGAAGACGGCAAAGTCCATGGTTGGATTAGTACCAAGTCATCTGTGGGATTTTGGCTGATCACACCAAGTACTGAGTTTCGTGCTGGTGGACCTCTGAAGCAGGACCTCACCTCCCACGTCGGTCCGACGACAATGTGTGTGTTCTCTAGCAGTCATTACGCTTCAAAACAACTTGGATTGGTATTCCAACAAGGTGAAGCATGGAAAAAGGTATATGGACCTGTATTTGTGTATCTTAATCATGCTGGTCTAAATAGTGATCCCACTACTACACTTTGGGACAATGCTAAAGAGCAGATGCTTGAAGAGGTCAGAAGCTGGCCTTACAACTTCACTCAATGCCCCGATTTTCCTGCTTCGAACCAACGAGGATCGGTTTTCGGATACTTACAAGTAAACGATTGGTACATTAACAGAACCAGCCTCGTTCCGGCAAGCTCGGCTTATGTGGGATTGGCTGCACCTGGAGAAGTGGGATCATGGCAAACAGAAAGCAAGGGATACCAGTTTTGGACTCGAGCAGATGAAAATGGCTACTTTGTCATCAAGGATGTTAGACCTGGGAACTATAACTTGTATGCATGGGTTCCCGGGATTGTTGGAGATTACAAATATGAGGACGAGATTACTATTGAACCAGGAAGTCAAATCACGTTGCAGAAGCTTACTTACTGGCCTCCAAGAATTGGTCCTACATTATGGGAAATTGGCATCCCTGACCGGAGTTCTGCCGAGTTTTACATACCAGATCCATATCCAGCTCTGCTGAACAAACTCGATAACAATAATCACTCAGATGAGTCAGACAAGTTCAGGCAGTATGGGATTTGGGGACGTTATGGAGAATTATACCCTGAACATGATCTAGTCTACACTGTTGGTGTTAGCGATTACCGTTATGATTGGTTTTATGCTCAAGTGACTAGGGATACAGGAAAAGAAATGGTTGGCACCACATGGCAGATTCAATTTGAGCTTCCTAAAATGGCAGCTCCCGGAGATTATATGCTCCGACTGGCATTGGCCTCGGCTGAGTACGCAGAGCTGCAGATTCGAGTTAACTATGAAAACATGCCAGCTCTGTTCTCAACAGGGCGGATAGGAGAGGACAATGCTATAGCAAGGCATGGAATCCATGGTTTGTATTGGCTGTTCAATGTTAACGTACCAAGGTCTCAACTGCATGAAGGAAACAACACGCTGTATCTTACTCAGACAAGAGGTGAAAATACTTTCGTAGGAGTCATGTATGACTACATCAGACTAGAAGGACCTCCATTGCGATGAGAAGCTGAAGCAGTGAAGCTAGTTCGTAGCTTTTAATACAGCTTAGATTTCCAGTGATGTAATATAGGATTCCATTTGTAATTCTGTAAAAATATATACATCAATTTTGGAAATTTAAACAATGTCTGAGACCACACAAAGAATGATCACATCTAGCTTTCTCACCGCCATAATTTTTGTAAAATCAACTTCAGAATAGGTAGCACAGATCGTCACAATACAATGAGGATAAACTTACAAGGGTTCCAGTGAATTAATGTGTCGCATACATCTTGCTTTCTCAAAATTCTAAGCCTATCACTGAATTCACTAATGTGATTCATCACATTCAATTGGAAGTCTTGCTTCTTCTTTGTTTTCGTTTTTTTTTTTTTCTTTGAATGGGTTTCATCAAATCCAATCTAGCTACCATCACCCTGTTGGAGATTCTCGACAAAAATAAGTTTCATCTCAATCTTAAGTTGTGTTCCATTGGGAGACTGACCTGCGTCATCTATGTCAGTTTTTTGTCCCAGGATTTCTCTGCACTTGTAGCTGAAAGAGCTGCAGGTTGAATGAAAGCCAGCCGTCCTCCTAAGCATAGCCTTCACCAAATCACTCAAATCTGGAATTGTCTTATAGCACGCCTGCGCTAGTTTCAACAAGCCACAAACAGTCAGCATAATATTCATATTCCAAAGCAAATAACCATTCATGCAGGCATGACACAAAGATCACTCAATTAAGAGGGATGGACTAGCACTGATAGTAATTAAGGAGGATTAAAACGAACCTTATGGACTTCTATTAATTAAATTTCACAACTGATGACCATCCACCACTATCATTCATCAAGACTGAGGAGACATGTAGAGGATTTTGTCCGTGCTTTATGAACCTTACCATAAAATCAAAATTTATACATTTCAGAACTTTAGTGTCATATCACAGGTAACAGAAAACTGCAAATACAAACATCATATACCTGTGCTTCTAACTCAGAAATTCTTTGTAGAGATGCTTGTTCAATGTAAGCACGACGCTTACACTCTTCTTCAAGCAAGCCTGTAAGTTGGTATCTGAGCTCAGCCATTTCTTGAGCCAGATCCTCAGCTTCTTCTTTTGCCTTCAACTTTTCTTCTCTCAGTTCTTCCTATGAACCACAAGTAATGTAACATCGAAGTTAGAATCAACTAACAAAATGTTGAAACTCTGAAAGGACAATAACCTATTCAAGGACTTGCTTGAAACCTTGATCTATATACACTTGAAATAGCAATGGTGGAAAACTGTTTCCCAGATTGTTCAAACAAATTCTGTATTGGATGAAAGATAGTAATTACCAGTCACTTCCATGGGTATGCATACCATACCTTTAGTTGCTTCACAAGAAGTTCATATTCATGTATCTGATGTGACATCTCCTTCATCTTCACTATGAAATTGGCATCTGGTGCCAGTACCTTTGCCAGTTTGGAAAAAAGGGGCTCCAATACTTCTCCACAAGTGCTTCAGAAATAATCATAAAAAAGTAAAAGATATGTTAAAAAAAAGTTGTTTAATACATCTCAAAGAACTTTGCTATATCATAGAAGTGATGGGAAATTAGTTATTGTATAACATCCAGTTGATAACTATTCCCTTGTAGCAATAAAATTATCTTTTCTAAAAATAGATGCCACAACATCTTACATGGGGATATAAAAGATTAAGATAGAGAAAGTATCAAATAAATGCAGGTGCATGAGTATGGAGCAGTCAAGCAAAAAGAAATATTCCTCTCATTCAGCAAGTCTTGACAAAAATAAATAAATATTAGTAGACTGGTAGTTTATACGCTACTCAGCAAAGACTGATAGTAATTTCTAGTAGCAGCATACCTCATATCTGTTGAAAATGTGCACTTTTCATCTTGCTCATTCAACAAAGACTCTAACTTGGATTCATATCTATCGTTTTCCAGCCACTTTTCAATCCTCTGACAAAAGATCCTGGTATTTGTCTCTGAGGTATCAAGCTTCTCCCTTAGTTCCTTATTTTCTATATATAAGTCATCAGTAGTTTTCTGAGCATCCTGACATTGAACCTCAAGTTCTTGAATTAACTCATTCATCCTAGTTTTTTCTTGAACAGTTTCTTCCTGGATTTTTTTAGCTTCAAGGAAACTCTGCTCCAAGGCTAACATATCAAGCTTCATACTCTCTATTTCACACTGAGACTCTAATGATATGGATGAAACGGACTCCTCCAGTTTCTCTATGAATAAATTTGAATTCTGTAACTCCACTTCTTTGTTTTCCAGTTCTTGCATTAAGAACAAGCACTCTGAATAGGACTTCTTCAGTTCATCCCTTAACCTGTCAACTGTCACCTGTAAAGTCTCCATGTCTGCTAATTTCAACTCAAGGCTATGTACATGCTCTTGCAGAAGATTCACTTCTGTGTCTCTCGCATTTAGTTGATCCTGAAGGTAATCTGTGATTAATGATTTGATGGGTTAAATTCAAAAGGGTCATGATAAGAGTTTTGATAATATGGACATTCCTAGTAAAATGATCCACTAGAAATGAACTAGAAAATACAAATTATGCAATGTGAGATCATAACAAAATAGAATGCATAGTTACACAAAAGCCAAAAATTGTCGAGAAAGAAAGTCCAATTAGATGAACAACTACCTATTTCTTGAGAGCAGTTTTTGAGTTCTTTCTCTAACATTTGAATTTGTTTCTTGTCTTCTGTGTGGAATTCAGATAATGACTTCATATGTACATCCAAACTCTGAATGAACGAAATCTCAAATTAGATACTCTGCAGGAGAATATAACTTCTTCATAACTTACTAATATTTTTGCATAAATACTTTTCTTCTTCACTGTGGACAGTTCAAACTAATACCATAACATAAATATGCCAATGCTTTGGACGAGAAGCTCTTTAGCTAAGGAAAAAGAGAAAGATAAGGGTCAACAGAGTGAATAAGGTACTGGTCTACCTATTAACATGCACGGTAGACAACTACATTATACTGAATGAAAAGACAACATATCCTGGATATAAATGTACCCTGATCAGCCCGAAGCTTTGGGATTGTGATTCTTTCAACATGTCTTTTTCTTTCTTAAGCTGCATACACAAAAAACACATAAATAAGACAGCAATCATCATGATATTAAACAATGTAAACAACGTTATCAAATCAAAATCCATGTAGCCTTTAGTTTCAGAAACACACGATCCAAATTCTTCTCTTAAGCCATAATACCCAAACATACCAGTACATGGACTGACACAACAAAAAGGAAGTGTCTGGGTAACTGGTAAGTATGCAAAATTCAGTGTCTCAAACCGGTGGGTTGGATATAAATCACAGTAAATTGCTATGCATTGCACTTGATATTCATAATTTTGATGCCCAACATAACCGATATTCTAATTCCTTTTTTACTTTTAAAAAGCAGAAACCAGACCTCTCTGCATCTTGACCCAATCTGTAGGAGCTCCTCGATATCGAAGGAGCTGTCACTGCTGCTGTTTGACATGATTTCCTTTCTGAGAATGAAATTACCCATAAAAAAATGCATTAAATTCTCAATTAGTAAACACCAGAGCATATTAATATGCAATAAAGAAAACTGAAAACCAAACTGAACCCAGTAAGTAACGGCTCACCCAACCACAAAATGCAAAGCTACACTATGATTATAAGATTACACATTCAACTAATAGCAGAAAAATGAAACGGGACTGAGAGGATGGGCCCAGAGAGATTCTTACCTGCGATCTGAGTTAGGGGTTTTAGGGTTTCTCTGGAAACGAATCAATGTCTCGGTTTTGGGAAATCTGATTGAAACGAGTTCAAATTTTGAAGAATTCGGTGTTTTCGAAAAGAATGATGAAGTTGGGTTTAAGAATGGCCAGCGCGATGTTGGTTTGAGTGGGTCCGTGGAGTTGTTTTGAGTTGGGCGCTAACTAGCACATCGTTCGAGTCGGGTCGGATCGGGTCGACAAGAGGATTTAGGCGCTTTGATACACTTTCATTTTTACTTTTTCTTAAGACGTGAAATCTACTCACCTTAAATTAAAATTCACACATTATTTTTTATTTTTGGTAACTTAAATGTTGTATTTTAGTGACTTAAACTTTGTCTTTTTATAAATGTGCTGACCAAAAAATGAAAAATGGTGTGTCAATTTCACATCCTTTTACTTAAAGTTTTGCGCTACCAAGTTTTTTGTGTGAATAATGGTGCGTGAACATGTCTGTTCTTGAGAATTATTCTTGAGGATTGATTCTAATAAGGTCTAAACAAAGAATTTTACAGATTGGAGAAGGTCTTTCAATCTGGATACTTAGGTCGGACCGTTAAGTCATTCCAACTTTACAGACAGGGAGTCTTGTGTTCTTCACCCAAAACCACCTCACTTTACAACATTGTCAAGAATAAGGCCAACACATATAATAATGGCCTTGGATTACATCATGTCATCCAAGTTGTAAAGGGTACCAGACTACCAGTACACATACCCCATAAAAATGCATGCAACTTCAACTGTTAAAGGATGCTAAAGTTGATGTCCCCGTTGTTGTCCGAAGCAATTAGACACTGGAACCTGCTACTTGCTTCGCCGCCATTGCAGCATGCTTCTGACCAGAAAGGTGTGAACTGAAAGCTATCTGGCTGTTGCAAACCACATTGCAAATAGTGCACGTTCTAACCTCCTTGGCTGCTGCTCCTCCACTTATAACCTTTTGCTTTTTCGTTTCCAAATCTTCTTTGGAAGGAGCCTTTGAGTGGGAAACCTTTTCCATGGGACCAATTTGTGGATTTATTGCACCTGATGGAACATTTGTGGTCGGGGCACTCCCTTTGTTCTTCAACTCTTTGAGTTGATCCAAGTTCCTCTGATGTTTCCTTCCGACTATATGTTTGCCATAGGCATCCTGGCTGTTACAGAATATCTTGCAATATTCACACCATACACACTGAGGAAACTTGACTCTGTTTGGATCTTTCTTTACAATGCCATTGGACTTGGATTGGATTTTGGGAGCAGAATTCAACCCAGCCCTTCCATGCATTAAGTTAGCCTAATATGACAACATAAATGGAAATAGTAACATCAATGACAATGGTTGAAAAACAGATACTTGTTTAATCTAAGGCAAACTTGAGCTAGCAGTAAAATTTCAATAACAGAGATAGAAGTTGGCTTAACTTTTGGACTAAACCTTATCATAGTCCTACGGAAAACAAAGCAAATGCATACCACCATGGAAACAACAAACAAGTACAAATTTGTAAACAAGGCAGCAGAATACGAAATGAAAACTAGTTAAAATACTTGTATTCACCTGAGCAGCATGCTTTCTCCCAGCCAAATGCATCCTGTAAACTTCAGGGCTATTAGTAGTGACATTGCACATTTCGCAAATCTTTGGAAAACCAACCGCCGCGTCACTTTTCATAAGCTTCCTTCTCTTTGTTCCCAACTCCTCACCAGCAACCACACTTGTACTCCCATACATCACTTGCCCGCCCACGCTGCTCATTTCGCTAGGCAGACTGACATTGTCCATACCATTGGACATTCCTGGAAAAGCTGCAGCAGTGGAGTCACTTGTCATCGCCAATCACACTGCTTTGCTATTACAAACAATACCAGAGATATCTTACACGAAACCTCATACCATTGGTTTGCTGTGGAAAGCTCTCTGCAGCATTAGGTTGATTTGTCCAATTGTTATTCCACAAATAATTTGTGGGCACTAACAAGCTCTCATTCAAAGATTTTATTGACTGCAAACC
>NC_020495.1:7879185-7893131 GCF_000184155.1 Fragaria vesca subsp. vesca | reverse complement strand
ATATATAGAGAGAGAGAGAGAGAGAGAGAGAGAGGAGTTTGTTCTGGACTTTATGTGTGTTTCTGGGGATGTGGGCTGGATTTGGGTTCAGAGTTCAGACTATGCAACAAGACCCAGGATAATACTATGAGGGCCCAAATAAATTGGGCTTAGTTTGATTAAATTACATTTGCACCCTCCAAGATGCGGGTTGCCCGACCACTTGCCGGAGAAAAATGAAGAGCAGCCGACATAAGGAGCGGCGGCGGCGGCAACCAAGTGCGTGCGTCATTTTGGGAGTAGTGGCGCAGGATAACGTAATCTTTGTTGAGAGTTGCATCGGTGTATGACTTCATTCACGACTTAAGTCAGTTACGGTTTGTTAAGAGTTGTTGAGTTTTAGTATTGAAAGTAGAGATGAATAAACTTGATTTTGACTTAAGGGTCATTACAATCGAAATTGATTTAACTCCACACCCATCAACATCCGAAAGAAGTACACAATGTATTAGATTATACCTATACTTGTATATTGCGTAGCAAAACAAACCGGATTAATATAATATAAGAAGAGAAAATTACATAGCAACACATGATCTAAACAGTAACGGTAGCAGCTAATTTCATGGTCAGCAGTAGCAGCTAGCTTCACAATCGGCAGTAGCACTGGCACTAGCACCTTTTGACTCGAGCAATAGATAGTAGCACCTTCTTACTCGGCAATAACACATTTTTACTCGACAGTAGCACATCTCTCAGACAGTAGTAGTAGGATATGTAGTGAATGGTAATTTGGTAAAATATGTAGTAACAGATGACATATAGATATTGTTTTGTCATAATTTGTTAATTTTTATTCTTAAATGGATAAGATATTATATAAATAATGTATTTATAAATTAAAATTTAATTAGTTTCTGGTATGTGGTTTGCTATATAACTATTCCGCTCGCGCTGGAACCCGTAAGGACATGATTAAAAAAAGGATATTTCATTAAACAAATAGCAGGCCAGGAAGATCAAAAGCCCAACCAAAGAAGTTACCAAGTCAACCAAACTGAACGGCAAGACAAGTAAACTGAAGAAGACAGCAAACTGGAGAAGAAACTCCCAAAATGGAGACGCCGATGAGAATCCGACCAAGAAGGCAGGGCATGGCAATCCAGACCTCCGGTCACTTGTTCCTCACAACTAGCGAGGCCACCAAGCAGACCCTTTGGCTCAAAGGTAAATTCTTTATTTGATTTTTTAGATGATTTGAGCTATTTTCCAATGGTATTTGCCTTGAATTTTTTATGATGGTTTGAATCAGATTCAAAGGAGAATTGGGACCATCAATCGGAGAGCTGTGAGGTTTTTCTCCTTACCCCAAGCAGCAGCATCAATATTGAATGAGGGACTCTGGTGGGACTTGTATCCTTTATGGGAGATATGGTGAGGTACTGAATAAACTTTTATTTCTTTGCCTCTTTCATATAAGTCATTACCTGCTTTCTGAAAGCTCACTCACCCTTAACTCCTCTGCTCCATTTCCTCAGCACTTCAATCAATTCCCTGTAACTGCTATATATATGTTACTCATTACAACATGACATTTTTTTTTTCTGCATTGAACTTTAAAGATGTGTACTAATGCTGGAAGCAGTAAATGTGTAATAAAACTTGATAATTGTAAAGAACAAGAAAAACAATATCAAAAGTAGAGTTGTATTTCACAAAGCTTATATCATTTGCACTCTTCTGTGCTCAGACAACATAAGAAGAAAAGAGACCAGTTAGTCCTCCATTTGAGAAGAGTGAGAGAAAGCAGCGATCTTGATGGCAACCAGAGTAAAGCTACCCTCTTTTCTCAAAATTGTTCCTGGTCATCAGTTCACTAACAAGCTGGTAAGTCCAAGCTCCCCATGTAATCTTTTCTTCATTTCGAATATCATAAATCCATGTGAATACTCCGGTAAAGAAACCAAGAAGCATAGAAGATATTGACTTTTTTCTTATTTCAATGTCGGTCTAGTTTCTCTCGCTCAAATTAGAGCGTTGAGTAGAATAGGAAATTCGAATCTGGAGTGTTGGATGTTCAATTTCAGATAGTCTTTATCTAAACTGAAGGGTAGCGAAAGATATATACAAACCCCTGCTTTTAGTGGGTTTGGTAGTTTACCTGAGTGAATATGAGCTTTAATTGCTTTGATAAACAATATGAAATTTCATACTCTTTAGCCTTTACTGTGTGTTTGAGTTCTCATAAAATTATTTTAAAAGTCCTGTATTATTTGGAAAGGAGACAAAGAACAATAGAAAAGATAAAACTATAAATCAAAGTGGGTTTTGCTGTTTCCCTGATCCAAACATGAGCTTTGAATCATCATTTTGATTGAAAACACAAATACATTGCATGTTTACTGCACAGTGGGTTGTGCAATTCCCATTGAAGTCTTAAACTTTACTTGCCCTGTGTTATATGCCCCTAGTTACTTTTGTTATTTGGAGTTTTGGGGTCAGTTACTTGAGTTTAGTTTCAGACCTATTAGTTTTGTTTCTCTTCTCCAAATGTGCTCCCATTTGTATTAAGGGGGAGGTCTATGGACACCTATGTATTGTTCATATTTGAGTCAGATTGTGTTATGCTGTGAAAATAATTAACTTGCCTCTTTTACCACTTGTTACAGAAAATCCCAACAGAATTTCTCCAGCATTTCCATGGAAACGTGCCTCACCAGTGCCAACTTCAAACCGCAGCCCGAACTTGGCTTGTTCATGTGGAAGTGGTCAATAACAAGTTCTATTTCCAGGAGGGGTGGAATGCATTTCTGCGACAGAATGGCTTAAAATACGGGCAACTTCTAGTCTTCCATTATGCTGGAAACTCACACTTCCATGTGGATATCTTTGGAAAAAATACATGTGGAGAGTTGTTTGTAATGGCTGAAACAGAAGAAGCTGATGAAGAAGATTATGATGTATCTCTTGAGATCACAGACGGCTCTCCAGTTTCAAGTCCTCTGCCTCGAAAGAAGTACAAAACAAGTTCGAGTGGTAAGCAAGAATGAAAAACAAAGAGGCACATTGGTCTAATTCAGAAATGAAGAGTAGGGTATTAAGTAGTTATTGTTGTACCATGTTTACTGTATTTTCTGTTTCTAGTATGTAATGTACATCTGATTAAAATCTTAACCAGGAAAGTTGATTTTCGCGCAGTGAAAGAAAGAGGAGGCACCTCCAGCTCACAAAGATTCATAGAAAAGGATCTGTGGGGAGCTCGCATCAGAGCTGAAGAATTCAAATTAAAAAACCCTTCTGCTTTCTTGGTTTCCATGAAGCCCTCCTACATCAAGTATAAATTTGTGGTGAGGCCTTGCAAACTTATATGTATGTATGTTTCGAGGGTCGAGCAGAATATTGAGGAAAGATATTGTCTAATTGTCCTTTTCCTGCTTCCTTTTTTTTTTTTTTTTAAATTTTCAGTGGTTGCCAGCAGAGTTCACCATGCTAGTGAAGCCTCGTATTGAGAACTCTGGTGATGTTATTCTTCGGGTTTCAGATTGGAGTGTGAGAACTTGGCGGGCCAAATTGACTTGTGATAATGTTTCTACCAACAGATGCAAATTACATGGTAGTTGGTCTGAATTTATGCGAGATAATAATTTGAAAGAAGGTGATCTGTGTGCATTTATGTTGATTAAAGACATCAGAGTTATAATCAATGTTGTCATTTTTCACACAAAAGAAGCAGCAAATCGCACCTTATCACCAGGCAAGTTATCAATCGATTTTTCAATTTATATGATTGAAGTACCAAAGAGACTAACTATGCTATATATTGCATCCACTGTGACTTACCTGCAGACATTTCTGATAATGAGGATCATGAGAATGATGAGGAGGGTGATGATGAAAGTGAAGATGAAGAAGAAACTGAAGATGAGGAGGAGGGAGATGATGCTTCTAGTGAAGCACTTAACTATGTTCCACCAGGCTCAAGAACAATAGCTTCGAGGCTTCACAAGAGAAGGAAAAACTGGACAAGTTCTATTGTTAAAGCACCACGCTTGTCTAGAGACGAAAAGATCCTAAATGCTATAGCTCTAAAAAAAGCTAATGCTTTCCAATCTGAGTCTACCCACCATTCTTTTGTGGTTTCCTTGTGTGCCTCATATGCCGGTGGAAGTTATCTGGTGAACTTTCTATATCCATTACAATCTTTTGATTTCTATATTTTGATAATCACTATATCTGTGTGACATACCATCTATTTTCAAAAGTTTTCTCACATGCATGTTTTTATTTCAGAGTTTTCCACGCACTTTTGCTGAGAGACATATTATTAATGGGCGCCCTAATTATGTCATCCTTCGGGTTAATTGGAGCTTTCTTGTCAATTCTAAAAAAAAAAGGAGCTTTCTTGTCAGGGTCAATTATATTGAGAGGACAACCAGATTACAAGCTGGTTGGTCTGAATTTGCGTATGTCAATAATCTGAAAATGGGCGATGTTTGTGTCTTTGAGTTGACCAATACCAAAAAGTTTGAATTTGAAGTTGAAATTTTCCGCATGACAGATGCTGTCTGCACTTCATCACAGGTTGGTTTGTAAAACTATGCTCCATTAGGTCTGGCTTCTGCAAAATCTATTTACACATCTTCATGTTTTTCTTGCTTTTGTTTAGGGGAAAGGAAAACAGCTGAGGACTGAGTCGATCAACTCAAGAATTAAGACAGAAATCCAGATAGATTGAGTAGAATTGTGTACCCTCAGTCGGGAAATTGGAATGTCTAGCTGCCATGATGCTTCTCTCCCTTAATGCTTACATATATTTTTTCTAGTTTTCAACTGCCATATGAAGAATGTAGACCTAATTCTACCATACTTTGAGACTCACCTGGTGACGTTATTTGGTCACCAATCATGAACCTATTATGTTTACTATTTAGCAGTTAAACATCTTCAAGAGATTTGCTGCAACTTGGAGCATATTATCATTATTCGATTGAGATGTCCTTTTGAAGTAGTAGCATTAACGGTCTTTCTTTTTTGGTCCCTGATTGGGCATATATAAGGAACTAGCGCTAATCAGGGTAAGGTCAGAATGTGTTAATGTGATGCATCAACTTTGTCTTCATGCATCAACTTTGTCTTCATGCATCAACTTTGTCCTCAAGTTGTAAAATAAGGACAAAAAGATTGTTGGTTAATTTCAGGCATGCTTTTGTGAGATTGTTGGTTAGTAAGTAGTTGGTTTGTGTCTCTCTCTTAATTTCAGGCATGCTTTTGTGCTTTTATTTTTTGTGTTGAAATGAAAGAGATTCCAGGTAAATAATATTTACTATTACTAGTTGTATATCATAGCAAAACAAACCCGATCAATATAATATAAGAATTAAGAAAATAAAATACTGAACAACATGTTTTGGAAAGAAACCTTTGCAGCACCATTAGCGTATTGTACAAAGTTGATAAAGCAATAAAGGTACCCCTTTGAAAGAATGCAAATCAACCACAGCTTATTTGATCGATCTCTTCCTTCACATGAAGTTTGCATTCTGGCCCCAATTGTCATACCTCATCTGTAAAATTCCTCGTTCTAATTCTTGCGCTCTAAAATGTATATGCATTTCAAGTCTGAGTATATCAGTATATCTATCCAGGAAGATTATCTCAGCCGTCAACGAGGCACGCCTAAACCGGACCACTACCTCTTTTAACTGTTCCAAAGGCCGCATCGTAAGAGGCATAAGAGTCATGCACTCTAATACATGCGAAATTATGAGCAGAAATTTGATGAACTCTAGTTCAAAATCTTTAATACAATATCACTTGGTAAGTTGCTAATTGAGTCCAACTTCCCGTCTTGAAGAAGAGAAAAAAAAAAAGGAAATCATTGATTGAAAATATGTTAGCCGGCCGGCCAGTGGTGAAACCCTAATTTATATTCTGTTTCTGATTGAGTTGGATGATACTACTCTTTCTAAGCGTCAATGAACTGCTGTCGATTTCATACATCTGGAATTTTTGACATATGACAGCCGAACAAATTTAAAAAAAAAAAAAAAAAAAAAAAATACCTAATTCTTCATGAGCAAACAACATAAAAGAGTTACTGTCTTACTGTCTGGAACTTGGAAAATCAAATAGTGCTACAACTGAATCGATTCAGCAAACGGAACTAGTAAAAATGCATGCATATATGTGAAGCGAATCAAAGAACTTGAAGCTGAATTCTCTCTAGTCTCTACCAGACGACCACCACTATCAGAATAACACACAGAATTTCAGTGCACACATATATGCATGCTTTATAATTAGCTAGCTTGCCAATTGTAGATTGCACGAAATTAGAAGCATATTCGGAGGCAAAGAAGAAGCTGATTTACCTTAGACATTTGGTCCAGAAATATGAGAAAAGAATCAACAAGTTGCCTCAGCTATTTAGGAGCGAGTGATCGGGTTAAATTTAACCAAGTATTATAGCGCCTGGCACTGTTTACTGTAGACATTCTGAACAGTGATGGGCCTGGTGTTAGATCTTGGTGTTGGGCCTTGATATTCTCTGGTATCTTTCCGCGTGTCTCTTTGGCCTCCACGTGTCTCTTCCCTCACTTCCTTTTTTTTTTTCCCCCCTTTGTCACAAGAGCAGAAAGCGACCAAATGAGAGAGGAGATCAAACCAAGTTTCCTGTTTAGTACTAGAAATGTCAATCTAAAATTAAGAAAATATTATCCCACAACAAAAGAAAAAAACAAATATTCTTCTAAAAATAATAATAATAATAATAATAAAACTAATACGTACTTGGTTGGTCTTTGGTTAGCCAAAGGCCAGAGCTGACGATGGCCAATAACAAAATGTAATGTGTCTATGTTTTAAAGTTATTGAAACACCTCAAGGATTAAGGAGATGTCATTCATACGTCAGAGGTTTTACTCGAGTCTCGATCACATTTTTTTTGAAACTATAACGCTAATGCATTTTTAGTTTCTTATGCAAACATATTGGTAGTTCGCTAAGCAAAGATTCATCTAAGGTTTTACCCCAATCTCATATTATTTTCCATATTATAACGCTTTTGCATACTAATATAAATACAATAGTAGCTTGCTGAGCAAATATTTGCATGTACATAAAAGCAACAAAAAAGCAGAACAATGGTGGCTACTATCTTCTTTGTAAGCAAACTATTAGGTAAGACCTTACCCAAAAGTACAAAACAAAGTGGCAAAAATAAGCTATTTGAAATTTAAGATTAAAACACACTAGTACTTAAATTATATGACGCGTCGTTGAGAACTGTTCCTTATTGCGCTCTTGATCTGGGCTTTGAATTTCGATTCAAACTTGCAACAAGAATTGGGATACAATTGGGCTTTGGTTTGAATCCACAATAATCCTAAGAAAACTATATACAAATGCTAGGGTCTAGGTGTAAACAAATTTACTAGTGGTGTGTTTAGATGCGAGTGAATTCTTGGGAATTTAATAAAAAATAAGGAATTCCTAATTTCTTATGACTGTTTCCCTCGTTTGGATTCTTATCGCGTGTAATTATTAGCAATTTTCATGGGAAAATAATCATAGAATTTGGAAGCTTAAATTCCCGACTTGAATTCCCTACAAAATAGGTGTCATTTGTCAATTCTCTTGACTGAGGTTAGTCTAAATACAAATTCTTGTTATTTTAAAACTTTACATCATGAAATCCAAACAACGGAATTATCAATTAATGAAATTTAAATTTATGAAATTGTAATTCCTATGATTTTGAGAATTTTATGGAAATTGAAATTACTTTATCCAAACATAACGTAGAGAGAAATTACAATTATCATGAACTTTCATTTACCTCAACAATTGTGTTGATTTCTAATCATGTTTTCTACATTCATGTAATAGATAAAAGCTTTAGGAACAATGGCTGGAAAAAATAGTATAGGTTAACATTAAAAGAAAGAAAATGTATGAAATCATTTTTTTTTTATAGGACTTGGATGTTGATTGGAATGTTGGAAAAAACCATATGAATTCAATTATAAGTGAAACATCTCGTACAACAAAATTGCAGCTTTAACATCAAATTTCTAAACTCTGATTACCTGTTCGTTGAAGTTAATAATATGGTTTGTTTATTCATTTGTTCTCATATGCATGTTTCACCCAAATGTCTTGAACTTGCATCTAATAACAGGACCCTAACGAGTTTAGAGTAGTATCAATTTACCTTGTTAGAGTAGTAATTAACAAATGAGGTGTGGCTAGCTAAATAGAATCTTTTTGCACTCTGATAACCCTCAGCAGGTATTAAAAATATTTAAAAAAGTTTAAATGTGCAAGGATGAAATTGTAAATTACAGAATTATAAAAGAAAATGAAAAATAAGCATCATCACTGCTCCACCACCACTCACATCAAGCGCTCAAAACTGATTTTTTTTCTTTTTCAAAAAGCAAATTAAAAATTATTTACACACGTATTGTGTTTTTACTACTTAATTAGAAGTTGAGTGCATATTTGTTTGGTTAATACCATGTTTGGTGTCATTGGGTATTAAATTAAATAAACTTATGTAACACCTTATTTTCATTTTGGCTTTCTTAGATGGTGTTACGGTGGATACTCAAAATTGATCATCCTTAGATAACATTATCTTTCTAAATCATAAACTAATCAAACTACTCTCTAATCTCATACACCACCAAATATAAGTTAATATTAATACAACTTAAGGCAACCCACTTGAGTTCAGGACGGTTTTAAAAATAAGGAGATATAATGTAGTCCTCAGTACCAAACGTGCAAGACTTAACATACCATATGTAATTGTAAGGCATTGTTTCATTATGAGCTGTTTGACAAAAAATTACCAACTGCCAGGTACTAGAGAGCAAGTGAAACAAACTGAAGAAAACCAACCACTTCTGACTTGATTCCCCATACTCTTGCTAAACGAAAGCCTCAAGCTTGCTTAAATGCATTATCAAAAGTTCAAAACTCAAAAGGTGACCACAATACCAATTTTAATAAATTTCTAGAGAGTCAGGACTCATTTCGAACAAAATATGAGACCAGTAGAGTTGGCGTGCTTAAGTGATCACTGATGCTTTGTTTGTATGTAGTCATGTAGATTTGTAGTGGTCTAATTTCTCTCTTTTATAAAGTAGCCATCATTTTCTACTGAGCTTAGATCTTAGCATAGACAAGTATATATATAAGCATCACTTGGCAATACTACTAGGTTTGAGAAAGGAAATAAACAAGTGAGATGGGTTGTCATGTTTAATGGTATTATTGGTAGGTGACTAAAAAACCACCTTGAGCTAGCTATCTATCCCAATTTTTTCAACACCTCACTCATTTACCCCAAACAGATTACCTTTCTGCATAAAAGAAGTACATGTCTGTCTTACCAGAATATGAAGTTCATGAATTACAGTATTGAAGTTTCAAGGTGAAAGTATAAGAAAACTATGGTAATTTGATGAGGCTTAGCAGTTTGAAAGCAATGAGCAGCTAGGGCTCAGCAAATTTCGAAATCTTTGAAAGAATTAATTAATCGATATCGAGAAATATGTAT
Source organism: Fragaria vesca subsp. vesca (assembly GCF_000184155.1). Lineage (NCBI taxonomy): Eukaryota > Viridiplantae > Streptophyta > Magnoliopsida > Rosales > Rosaceae > Fragaria > Fragaria vesca. The sequence continues at coordinate 7,883,587 of NC_020495.1, read as the reverse complement.
CTGTACATCCTCGATTCTTTATTGTAAACCATAGCTGAAGTATGAAGTAAGAGTTTCTCAATATTGCTTCTTTAACAAATCGAGTATTCGAGATATATATATTTAGGATATATTTATGCACCAACTTAAGAATGAGTGTTGGCATGAATAGGGACACTGACCTATGAAACAAGAGCCTCATAAGGCTTATGGTTGCTTCCTGCCCACCATGGCTTTAAGGCTTGCGCAGCAGCAGCATGGTTGGTACTGCTCTCTTCTTCAACAGGAGCAGGAAGGTTGAGATCAAGAAAGTCTCTAACTTCAGGAGTTGCTGGCTTGGGAATGTCTATGGTACTTTGGTTGTTCTTACTCTCAGTTGGACCAACAATCAAGTGTGATCTCTTGTGACCGCCCAATGCTTGACCAGTGGGGAAAACCTTTAGGCAAATTGGACAAGAATGCCCCTTACTCTTTGTACTGTTTCTCTCAGCTTTTATAACAACATCTTGCTGATGAATGAGATTACTGAGCTTACTGTGATCTGATGCAACTGGATGATGATCAGTGGAGAGGTCTGTGTCAAACTCGGTTGTGTTTTCACTGCTCTCAATCTTAGAAGCAAAGCATCTTTTGATCTTCTTGTGACTAGCTCTATGGCCTTCCTAGAGCTTTGGTATGACCTATACACCTTGTTGCAAGTACCACACTCATAGTTACTCCTCTTAGAAGAATGATCATAAGAATATTGAGGCTTTCTCTAGCTTGTTGCTTGAATTGAACTTGTTAGAACCCAATAATTGAGCTTCAGCTAACTCAGTTTTCTCAAGTATCAGATTCTTCTTAGTTTTGTCACTCTTGGAAAACACACCAACATAAACTTCCTCTTGTGACATCTTCTTCCTTAGAATCTTCATTTCAAAAGTCTCAAGAGTAGCACCCTTGATTTTGGAAACCCGATTCATCTTGAGGGATGATGGAGCATCCGAAAACCGTGAATTGTTCTCAGAGGTACTGTGATCAAGATCAGTAACAATTTTTTAAGTGACCCACATCCCTTGAGAGCATCATCACCAAGCCGCTCTTGCTCAATCTCAGTAAGAGATGAAGAAGCATTATTGTGTACAACAGAGAAATTAGAAGAAGAGGTTGTAGTGGTATTGCCCATGTACCTTGTTCTTCTTCTCCTGGATGCATGTTGTAGTTCACCTCCTTGTAGCATTGTTATATGCAATTCAAGTCTGACTATATCTATCACGGGTCCAAGAAGATTAACTCAGCCTGCAACGAGGCAGGCGTAAACTGGACCACTACCTCTTTTAACTGTTCCAAAGGCAAATGAGGCTTAACAGTGCTCCACTTAAGAGTCATGCACTCCAGTACAGGCGAACTTAACAGCAGAAATTTGATAAAATCTAATTCAGCTTTAGCACCAGAGATGGAATCAATTTCTATACGTCGAAGTTCGTTGAGCTGACAATCTAAGCTGTCACCTAAATTTTCTAACCAGGAGTTCGCTTCTTCCACATAATCATCATCAAAAGTATAATCATAGTCGACCTAAAATAAGGTCAATATATATAGCATCAGCAATTCAGCATCTTGAACTCAATTTTTAAAGCGCTGAAGCTTGGTATAAGTATTACGTACATTCATTAAGAGAATAGTTAAACGCACCTGAATATGTAGTCTTTGTAGAGCGGGGGAGCTTCTTATAAGGCATAGAGCAGTTGTACGTAATCTCATCCACGTGAGGAAATTCTACGGCCATATGAAGATCATTCAGAGATCGTATTGGTTGAGGCAGCTTTCCTAGCAAGGGACCAACATCCAAATACTGCAGCAGAAAGCAAGCTCAACAAATATGCATATACATCCCCACGGCCATAAAAAATGATAATGTAATCAAAGTATGAAACCACATAAACCAATACCTTTAAAGAGTAATACAAAAGATGAAGGTCACGAATATTAGGTAGGTGAACGAAAAACTGGAGCAAATTGGCTGAACTGCCACCAGCCCATCTGACATTGAAATCCAATGTAATGTGAACACTTGCAAGATTTAAGGTATTCTGAAGACTAACATCCTCAAAACAACCATCTATGACAAGCGATTTGAGATTTGGTGCATCAATGCAGATATTTTTGAAACCATCACACTCTTTCAAAATCAGTGTCTTGAGCTTAGGACAACCAACAATGAAACCGTCAAATACATGTTGGGCAAACGTGACATGCTGAATCTCAAGATGCTCCAAACTTTTGAAGCCTCCGAAAGTTGATGGAGGCTTTAGAAGACAATGATGTAACTGCAAATGGATTAAGTCTTGACAAGAAAAGAAACATGAAGGCAACTATTGGAAGTAGAAGCATGGTGGGATTAATCCATTGTCTTTTGGTTAATCTCATGTCTTTACTTTTTTACTGTTTACTGTACATTTTCACTGTAAAGGAGATAAAGTCTGTTTTATCTCAACCATATATACATTGTAGATCTGTAAAACTCTTGTTATCAAGAAAGTATCAGAAAACCTTCCACAAATCTGTGTCAAGTTTTCTTCATGGTATCAGAGCAGGAATTCAAGGCTTGTCTCTGTATCTCTTCTTGATTATTTCTAATTTCTTCTTTCCTCTGTGGAAGAGAAATTTGTTCAGAGTTCTTTTCCTCTGATTTCTTTTTCTGATTTCTTCATCCTGTTATGGAAGAGAGATCTGTTGAGAGGTTTTTTGTACCCTCATCTTTTTCCGATGTTGGAATGAATCCAAATATGTGTTTTAGATCTATGAAGGTGAGTAAACCAGAAGGTAAACCTTCGGTGAAACACCTGGGTAATCTCACAAGCATATGGAATGAATTTGTTGTCTATCTCAGCAAGAAGCAGATTCAGATCAGAGACAAAGAAGCCAATATGTCTGGGAGCGAAAGCCACTCTTCCATCCTTGAGAAATTTTCTGGGTTTCTTGCAGAAAATGGTTATGTTTCACATGAAGAAGCTTCAGGTACTTTATCAACTTTGTCTATGGCTCTCACTGTTTGTGCTAAGAATGATTATTGGATTATAGACTCAGGAGCTACGGATCATATGACAAACAAACTTCAAAGTTTACATGATTTTGAACAATTGCCCATTCCTTCAAAAGTGTCTCTTGCAAATGGCCATGGGGCCTCTGTTTTGGGAAAAGGAAAAATTGCATTACTCTCTAATCTTATAGAGTCAGTTGCTTTGTATGTTCCTTCATTTCCCTTTCAGTTTTTATCTGTTAGAAGAATTACAAACACCTTAAAATGTCTTGTTATTTTTTCGCCTTATAATGTCATATTCCAAGATATCATTACCAAGAAAACAATTGGTGAAGGTTTCCTTTTGAATGGTCTTTACTATTTGTCCAAAACTTCTTTAGCTTCTAAGAGTTTTCAAGTTGGCTTTAGTTCTATACAAGATCAACATCTATGGCATAAGCATTTGGCTCATCCATCAGAAAAAGTGATGTCTGTTTTGTTTCCAAATATGTGTTAGACAAATGATCAATGTGATGTGTGTCATTTGTCTAAGTCTTCTAAGTTGCCTTTTTCTTCTTCCTTATCTAGGTCTAGTAATCCTTTCGAAATCGTCCATTCAGACATTTTGGGTCCAGTTTTTGAGTCTTATGATGGATTCAAATATTTTGTAACTTTTGTTGACAATTTTACAATGATTACTTGGTTGTATCTTCTTAAATTCAAAAGTGAAATTCTTAATGTCTTCAAAGACTTTCATAAACTTGTCAACACCCAATTTTCATCTCATATTCAAATTTTGAGATCTGATAATAGCTCTGAGTATATGTCCAATAACATGTCATAATACTTGAGCACAAATGGAATTCTACATCAGACTAGTTGTGTTGGTACGCCTCAGCAAAATGGAATTGCTGAGAGAAAAAATCGAGATCTTTTGGAGAAAACAAGAGCTCTGATGTTTCAAATGAATGTGCCTAAGAAGTTTTGGTCTCAAAGTGTGCTCACTGCCACTTATCTCATCAATCGGTTGCCTAGTAGAGTGCTAGGTGGTAAATCTCCCCTTGAAGTGTTGAAAGGAAGGAAGATCGACATTTCTCACCTGAAAGTGTTTGGCTGTGTGTGCTTCGTTCACATACAAGCTAATAAAAGAGGGAAACTTGATCATCGGGCTGAAAATGTGTGTTTTTTGGGTATTCATCCACTCAAAAAGGATACAAATGCTACAGCCCCTCCTCTAACAAGATCATTGTTTCCAGGGATGTCAGATTCGATGAGAATAGTTCTTTCTTTGCTGGAAAATCAGATGGTTACAGTCAGGGGGAGTCTTTATTTGATTTGTTTCCAACTCCCAGTCTTCCAGTCGATGAGGATAGCAGACAATCTTTCCATCCTAGTGTTGCAGTTCCAATTTCCATTTGTTCT
>NC_020495.1:7867141-7872645 GCF_000184155.1 Fragaria vesca subsp. vesca | reverse complement strand
AGGGAGTGAGTCCTTTTAGGGCAAGGGTTGCTGGGTTGGAGGGCTACAAACCATACCAAGCTTGCCCGGATTGGTGGCCGGAGGAGGAAGTTCCGGCGAAGTGAAGGTTTGGACAGTCGGACCTTACGGGTGGCACCGCTCCTTCACGGCGGCGCTAGGGCTCCTCTCACCGGTCTAGAAATGTTGCTGGGAGGGAGACCGACCGAACGGGACCGGTCCGGTGGCGAACGGAGGTCGGACGGCGGCGGGAGGACGGCCGGAAAACCGGTGGGTGTAGAGAGAAGAAAATCGGGTGAGAAGAGAAGAAAAATCGGGAGGGAGGGAGAGAGAAAAGAAAAAGGGTTTGGGCCTCACACCCCAAACCGGTCCACACCATTTATAACCTAAACTTCCAAAATAAAAACACCCCGAAAAATAATACCCGAATAAAAATTACCTTTTTCTAGCTAAAATTTACTATTTTTACCGTCGTTGTATTTTCCTCATACGAATAATCCTCCGCACATAATCGTCCCCGAAACCCCTCTAGGGACCAATTAAACTATTTACTCAATGATCGAGACGGTAAAATTCTTATTATAATCACGCTAGTAAATAAGGTAAAAATATAAGGGTCGGGATGTGACATAGCAAACCAGCTAGCACTCCCCTGGACAGTAAGTTTCAACTTGATGTATCAAGTGAACTCATCTTGGATATCAGTTCGTATCAAAGGCTGTTCGGTAAGCTTATTTATCTTACTATTACTCGCCCTGATATAACTTATGCAGTGAGTATAGTTAGTCAATTTATGCATGCTCCTACCATGGCTCATGTCCACATTGTCAAGCGTCTTCTTCGCTACTTAAAGGGATTTGTTGGGAGAGGTATCCTGATGAAACAAAATGGCAACACAAACATCATAGGCTACACAGATGCTGATTGGGCATGAAATTCTCTTGATCGTAAGTCCACTACAGGTTTTTGTACCTTTGTAGGTGGTAACTTGGTTAGTTGGCGAAGCAAGAAACAAACTGTTGTTGCTCGTTCTAGTGCCGAAGCTGAATATCAAGCTATGGCTTCCACTGCTTGTGAGCTGATATGGCTAAAGGGATTGTTGTCTGACTTGGGATCCCCAACTCGTCAACCAATATCTCTTTATTGTGACAATCAAGCTGCCATGCATATTGCTTCTAATCCGGTCTTTCATGAAAGAACCAAACACATAGAGGTTGATTGCCATTATATTCGAGCTCAAGTCCAGTCTAAGGTTATTGAAACTTTTTACACTCGAAGCCAAGATCAGTTGGCTGACATTTTCACAAAATCTCTTTCCGCTGCTCAGTTTCATTGACTCTTAGGCAAGCTTGGCTCAATAAATCCCCTTGATCCAGCTTGAGGGGGAGTATTGGAAGTAGAAGCATGGTGGGATTAATCCATTGTCTTTTGGTTAATCTCATGTCTTTACTTTTTTACTGTTTACTGTACATTTTCACTGTAAAGGAGATAAAGTCTGTTTTATCTCAGCCATATATATATTGTAGATCTGTAAAACTCTTGTTATCAAGAAAGTATCAGAAAACCTTCCACAAATCTGTGTCAAGTTTTCTTCAGCAACTTGTAGCGATCCATCCAGCGACCCCTCTTCGGGATTCCGAGTTTCAAACATTTGACAGAACTTCTTGATAGATGAAGAAGCCATCTATCGATATCAGCACTGGCTAAAAAATCTAGATGAGAAAGCTGAAACTCGTATATGTTGCCAATGTGAAGTAAGAGTACTTGATCAACAATATTAGCAAAGGTGGTATGCTCCTGCGTTGATACACATTGCTCATCAAACTTTAGATTTTGAAGCATGGCTGGTACATACCTCCACTCGGTTGATAAAATACTTGTCCTCACTGCCTCCTTAATCGGCAAATGTGCCAAAATCTTTTCTACTATATCATTTGGTAAGTTGCTAATTGAGTCCAACTTCACCTCACATCTTGATGAAGGCTTGGCTGTCATTGTTTGATGTTTTAATTTCATTCAAAAAAAAGAGGAGTAAATCATTGATTGAATATGTTAGCCAGTGGTGAAACCCTAACCGCTTCAGCGCGCAAACAGCACTAAGAAAAATGCATTCATATGTGTGAAGCGAATCAAAGGACTTGAAGCTGAATTCACTCTACCAGATTACCACCACCACCACCAGAACAGAGAATTTCAGTGACAAATATATGCATGCTTCATTATTAGCTAGCTTGTCGATCGAATAGCATGGATGCAGTCATGCAGATAGTATAAATTGCATGAAATTAAAACCAAATTCAGAGGCAAAGAAGAAGCTGATTTACCATAGAAATTTGGTCTAGAAATATGAGAAAAAGAATCAAGAAGCTGCCTCAGCTATTAGGGTGTGTGACTTTGTGGGAATCAGAGTGAGTGATCGAGCAGGTGTTAAATATGGTGAAATTATACGACGCGTCGTCGGAAACTGTTTTAAGTATTCCGCTCTGGATCTGGGCTTTAGAGGTTGGGTTCAAACTTGGGCTCACGTATCGGATTGAATTAAAAATTTCTCACTATACATTTACCTTAGCAATTGTGTTGATTCTTTGATGTAATTTGTCATGACTCATCATGCTTTCTGCATTCATCATGTAATGGATAAAGTTTTAGGAACAATTGTTGGAAAGGATCAAACGTATGTATAATTTTAAATTCTTTGAGGTTGATTGGAATGTTGGAGGAAACCATATGAATTAAATTATAATTGAGAACTCTTGTCAAAGACTCTTATTTGGATCTACCCTCAGAATTGGATCAACTCTTATTTGAAGTTGATAACACGATTCCCTTTATATATTTGTTTGTTTTCTTATGGATATTTTACTCCAAATGTTGTGAACTTGTGGCAAATAGCAAAACTACATTGTGTGAATATGAACTTTTTTTTATACAAATATGAAATTTAAGTTTGAATAGGGGTTCAACAAATATGTTGAAAATATTAAATACAGGTACGGTTCAAGGGCCATTGTTTTTTACACACATTTTTACGCTCTATTGTGGTAATCAGTTTTTAAAATTTTTAACGGTCTAAATTACATGCTAATATGATGTCAACAATAAAAATGTGATGTGGCATGTGACGTGGCGTTACTTATTTTCATAACAAATTAGCTTTTACTTTTCTTTATTGAAAAAAGAAAACCAAATCCAATTCTAACTTGGAAAATCAAAGGCCAATGAAAATCAAATCATACACAATAAGAAAAAGATGGAACGTAAGAAGAAGAAGAAGAAGAATGACGCACAACAAGAAGGCCAGAAGAACAAACATCTCGAATCTCTCATCTATATATCTAGGGGTGGGCATAAAAAACCGTAATCCTGAACTCGTCCCGAAATTTACCGGGACGGGACGGGATTTAAATCTTAAAACGTTAGGCCCGTCCCGTCCCATCCCGTTTATATATAGCGGGACGGGACATGAGATGGATAATTGAAGTCCCGTTTAGGCCCGTCCCGTCCCGTCCCGACTATTTTAATGATTGATTTTTTATTGATTAAGATGTAATTTAAGCATTTCATTTAAGTGTTTTGATCTTACCTCTTTGTTTCTTTAAGTTACTAGGTTGTCACCAATTCAATAACAGTGATGTTTAATACTTTAATTTGTTGATTGTTGTAGACTCTCTTATTGCACCCGAGTTGTGATGACAAGTTTAAAGAAAGTAAGTAGTATAAACTCTCTTATTACACCATGTTGTACTTGTAAATATGTTATAAGTACTTGTTAATATATAATAGAGTAAAAAACATTATAAAACTATGAAACTCTTTCTTTTGCTTACAAGTTTATTTTCAACTTTTTTTTATCCGGAATTGGGCCCATGTAATATCCCACATCGGCCAAACGGAGAGGGGTTATGTGCTGTATATGTACATGCACACCTCCAATCTAACACGAGGCCTTTTGGTGACTCAGCGGCTTCGGAGGGGATGTGTACTCCGAGGTTAAGCATGTTGATGCTAGAGCAATCCCAGGATGGGTGACCTACTGGGAAGCTGCTCCTGAGCTGCCGGAAACAAAACCGTGAGGACCGGTCCCATCCCGTTCCATGCCCAGCCTTATATATATCTACTTACATCAAGAATACAGGAAAGTACGAACATATTTATCTTTTTTTTTTTTCGATATAGCATTACATGATAAGATTTAGGGTTTAGTACGTAATTCAATTAAAGTTTATTGATCAATTTATGCTGCCAAAGAAACCTACATCTTAGATAGCCAAGAAAACTAAAGAAACTAAATTGACATAGGTTACATATATGTATGGTTGTCTTTCGTAAGTGTAGGGTTTTGGGTTCTTTGTATAAGAGCACAAATTTGTTTTAACTGATAAAAAACAGCAGTTGGAGGATTTGTGGATACCACTTGAAATTCGTTCTTTTTTGGGGAAATGCTTATTTAGTACTAATTTAAACCTCTTATTGCTCATTCCAATGAATTTAATAGACATGAGCCCATTCTAATATAAGGTGATCTCATTTGTGCATAAATACACAAATCTATATTAAAGTCATAATAGAATAATAATTTTTATAAATTTTTAAGACAATTTTACCCTCACCACTTCAACATGTATAAGGAGAGTGAAAGAGTGAGAAGACTTTGCCTGAATCTTACCGGACTCCCGTCACCGGTCACCGGTTGCCAGAATTTCTTCGATCGTCGGTTATTGACTTCTAATAACTTAGATTTTCTCCGGTCGCCAGATTTCGGTCACCAATAACTCAGTTACTGACCTCCAATAATCAGTTACTGACCCCAATAACTTGGTTATTGACCCCCAATAATCAGTTACTGACCCTAATAACTTGGTTACTGACCCCAATAATAAGTTACTGACCCCTAATAATTTAGTTACTGACCCACAATAATCGGTTACTGACCCCCAATAATCAACTTATTTCAGCTTATTGTAATAGAAAAGAAGAAATACCGAAACATAATTGAGTTATTGACCCAAATAATAGTTACTAACCCCTAATAAAATGTTGAAACATTACTGTGAGGACCATAAGGGCATCCAAACCTCCAGCCCGTTGTCAAGGACCCAAGCCCAAACCAAAAAATTGCTTTGGGCACCCAAAGCTAGCGCCCAAACACTTCCCGACCGCCATTGGCGTCGACTCCGGCGTCCAACCTTACGTAACAACTCAGAACCGTCACCTCTGACCGTTAGACCTCTTAGAGACTAAGCAACAACCAGTCTTCCGCCGCGCCAGACCTCAATCCACCCAGCAAAGCTCACCGTCCTCGATGACGCTGATCGAGACCTCAATTTGTCTCGGTCTCTAGGAAGGAATCAAACGCCGAAGTTTTGGATCTACATAGTGTTTCGATTCCGACGTCACAAGCGGAGGAGATCTGGTGGAGCGTGGCGGAGGCGAGGATGGTGAAGGAAGGAGAGAGAGAGAGAGAGAGAGAGAGAGAGAGAGAGAGAGAGAGAGAGAGAGAGAGAGAG
>NC_020495.1:7820248-7867121 GCF_000184155.1 Fragaria vesca subsp. vesca | reverse complement strand
GAGAGAGAGAGAGAAGTTCTGATCCAAAGATATGACTGCGTTTTTTTATTATATAGATAATATGCAAAGGTTAAATTCATCTTTTGTATATAATTCATTGGAATGGGCGTTTGACTATTATTTTTATTGAAATGGGCTTTTGAATCCTTGTTTCTGACCATTTGGGCATTTTCCCTATTTTTTTTCTTTTGACATTTCATTTTTTTCTTTCTTATTGTGTATGATTTGATTTTGATTTTCCAAGTTTGAATTGGATTTTGATAATAAAAAAAAGAAGTTAGAACTGAATTTGGTTTTCTTTTCTTTATTAAGAAAAGTAAAAGATAATTTGTTATTAAAATATGTAACGCCATGTCACTTGTCACATCACATTCTTTTTGTGAAAATTATATTAGCAAGTAACCTAAACTATTAAAAAATTAAAAATCTGATGGCCTTAAAGGAGTGTCAAATTGTGTGTAAAAAACAATGGCCTTGAACCGGACCCATTAAATACTGTATAAAGAAAATCCACCAAGTATCCCACAGTAGCTCAGTACCATTTGGTTTTTGGTCTAGCGGCATAATCTCTTCTTAGTAAATGAGAGATTATGACTTCGACTCACGAAGTTGTAATATTCGAGTAGTCAACTTGGGTGATCAAAAAAATATCTAAATGTAACGTTTTAAGCTCAGATTGGGAAACGAGTCAGCAAGAATTCTCCCCCTAAAATAAAGCAGTAAACCCCATGCCATTTGCGGTTAATATGAGCCCAGTAGAGTTGGCGTGCTTAAGTGATCACTTATACTTTGTATGTAGTCATGTAGATTTGTAGTGGTCCAATTTCTCTCTTTTCTAAAGAAGCCATCATTTTCTATTGAGCTTAGATCTTAGCATAGACAAGTATAAGCATCACTTGGCAATACTACTAAGTTTGAGAAATGAAAAAAACTAGTGAGATGGGTTGTCATGTTTAATGGTATTATTGGTAGGTGACTAAACAACCACCTCGAGCTATCTATCTATACCAATTTTTTCAACACCTCACTCATTTACCCCAAACAGATTACCTTTCTGCATAAAAGTACATGTCTGTCTTACACCAGAATATGAAGTTCATGAATTACAGTATTGAAGTTTCAAGGTGAAAGTATAAGAAAACTATGGTAAAGACAATGCATGGGATATGAAAATTTGATGAGGCTTAGCAGTTTGAAAGCAATGAGCAGCTAGGCCTCAGCAAATTTCGAAATCTTTGAAAGAATTAATGAGTCGATATCGAGAAATATGTATCTGTACATCCTCGATTCTTTATTGTAAACCATAGCCGAAGTATGAAGTAAGAGTTTCTCAATATTGCTTCTTTAACAAATCGAGTATTCGAGATATATATATTTATGCACCAACTTGAGAATTAGTGTTGGCATGAATAGGGACACTGACCTATGAAACAAGAGCCTCATAAGGCTTATGGTTGCTTCCTGCCCACCACGGCTTTAAGGCTTGTGCAGCAGCAGCATGGTTGGTACTGCTCTCTTCTTCAACAGGAGCAGGAAGGTTGAGATCAAGAAAGTCTCTAACTTCAGGAGTTGCTGGCTTGGGAATGACTATGGTGCTTTGGTTGATCTTACTCTCAGTTTGACCAACAATCAAGTGTGATCTCTTGTGACCGCCCAATGCTTGACCAGTGGGGAAAACCTTTAGGCAAATTGGACAAGAATGCCCCTTACTCTTTGTACTGTTGCTCTCAGCTTTTACAACAACATCTTGATGATGAATGAGATTACTGAGCTTACTGTGACCTGATGCAACTGGATGATCAGTGGAGAGGTCTGTGTCAAACTCAGCGGTGTTTTCACTGCTCTCAATCTTAGAAGCAAAGCATCCTTTGATCTTTTTGTGACTAGCTCTATGGCCTCCTAGAGCTTGGTATGACCTAAACACCTTGTTACAAGTACCACACTCATACTTACTCCTCTTAGAAGAATGATCATAAGCATATTGAAGCTTTCTCTTGTTGCTTGAATTGAACTTGTTAGAACCCAATTGAGCTTCAGCTAACTCAGTTTTCTCAAGTATCAAATTCTTCTTAACTTTGTCACTCTTGGAAAACCCACCAACACAAACTTCCTCTTGTGACATCTTCTTCTTTAGTTTCTTCACTTTAAAAGTCTCAAAAGTAGCATCCTTGATTTTGGAAACCCGATTCATCTTGAGGGCTGATGGAGCATCCGAAAACCCTGAATTGTCATCAGAGGTACTGTCATCAAGATCAGCAACAAACTTCAAGCCACCCCAGTGACCCACATCCCTTGAGAGCATCATCAAACACAAAGCAACCTCTTCTTGTTGCTCTTGCTCAATCTCAGTCACAGATGAAGAAGCATTATTGTTTACAACAGAGGGATTAGAAGATGAGGTTGTAGTAGTTGTGCCCACGTACCTTGTTCTTCTCCTGGATGCTGCAGTTCTTCTCCTTGTAGTATTAGTAGTCTCATTTTCAGATTGGCTGTCCACAACTTTACTGCTAGTCCAAGAATCTTGTTCGTTCTCAGAGCTATTAGTAGTCGAATTTGAGTGAGACTTCATATGAGAAACCAGAGCTTTCCATGACTGAAATCCTTTCCCACATTCCCTGCATAGTGCTGAAGTTTCCTCACTTGAACCTGCAATTCTCCAAGTTTTCCTCGGATTTTCCCTGAGGCCATAACCTGCTTGAGGACCACTTTCCAAGCCCTTCTCAGTGTAATTTTCGAGAGACGAGACCTTAACTCTGCTGTTGATGAATTTTTGATCATCTCTCGAATGGTTGTTGATCAAGTGAGACTTCATGTGACCACCCAGAGATCTGCCACAGGGGAAGCTCTTGCTACACAACTTGCAAAAATACTTGAATTCTTGATCTTCTTCCATTGAACTACGAATTAACTATAATTTAACTCAACAAATAGGAAATACAGAGAACAAACACAAGCTAACCAGAGACTTCAAAATCCAATCACAGAACTTGGTGAAATCTGGGGATTCTCGATCTCATCACACTACAACAACCCAAATGCTAATGAAACAGAACCCCCAGATGAGAGAATCAAGGAGAAAAAGCTCAAACATGGAGTGAAAGAGATAGAAAAACCAATCAATCAATACATGATTCACCAGATTGGTAGTGAAATTAGCTAGTAGCTTTCTGGTTCACAATTTAGTAGAAGAGAGAGCTCAGCATCTTAGATGGGTAGTTGAAACTGGAGAAAAAGATGTGTAATTCGAAGAGAAATCATGAGGTCATTGTTGCTAGCTAGTGATGTGGGATGAAGAAGCCAAATTAAGAAGAGAGAAAAGAGTGAGTGAGAGAGCGAGCGTTTCTTTCTCTCTATCTCTCTCTCTCTCTCTCACTGACTATTGTGAGCTTGACTATATTTGGAGGAGAAATCCATGCATGGAAGCAAAGATAATAAAAGTGGTGAGTGTGAGAGGTAAAGCTAGCAGACATGCACGTGTACTCAATTGGAAATCCTACGCCAAACCCAAAATCCAATGGCCAATAATCCTCTCAGAAAAACAAAGAAGAAGAAGATGAAGAACCCAACTCACTCAACTTTGCTTACAAAAGTTTAAACTGCCTCTTCTTCTGTGTAACTATTCCTTCCTTTGTCTTGTTAAGCAAAGAGCAACTGAAAAGGTTATACTCTTAGACCGTTTATACTTTTTTTCTTTTTTTTCTTCAAAGCTTTCATTAAAATAAAAAAAGGGTTTTGATTCATTTGTTCTGTAACTTATGTACTTATTTAGTGTCAAAGTAATGCCATTGTTCCTTCAGTTTCAACCAAAGCATAGCATTCTACATTTACCTTTGTTTATATAAGAGATTAATCGTTATTAGCTTTAGGAGAAAGTCTTTAGCGAGGCGGAATTGACATGTGGAAAAATAAATTAAGTGGTGATTTTTTACCGGATAGTCGGAAAAATCTGTTGATCTAACCACCGTATGGAAGAATCTTTCCGGTTTTAGAGTAGCCAAGTAAATTGTTTCAAAACAAATTTGGAGTCTCTCCACTGTTAGTGATCACTTGAGTTATAAGGCTCTACTTTATGACCCAAAAAATAAATACACAAAAAATTGGGGATAAGGTGTTTGGGACTTGGGAGTTTGTATAATTGTTGTATCTGTGAGATGGTACATTTGCCTTGCTAAACTGAAATATAGTATTAGTAGTTAGTATAGCTATGTCCAGGAATATATTACAACACTTGTGTATGATGCTAGCTAGCTAGCTTTTCACCATATTCTATGCCTCTCATAATTTATTTTTGGTTACTATAAGAATCCAAATTTACAGCAAGAGCCAAAACGATCAACCTCATCCTGGGTGGAGTAAATCATGTTGATGTTTTGGTAACCTTTGAAATATATAGGAAGAAAAGCACAATAAGAGCCTAGTAAGGTACCATTCACTGCTTCTGATTTAATTTCAGAATGCCTTTCAAAAGCCAATTGGGCAGATAATTACCACAGGTATATGCCTGGCACCAACCCGATCTTCTGTTTGTAACCATCACAATTCTTTCTTTTGGAAGTTATTTTTTGAAATAAATGAAATATTATATCACCTCCTACAGATTGTGAAATCAGGAAGCCTCAAGTACTTAAAACCCTGTTCAACCTAACATGTAAGTAAATGGCAGATTAATTAAGTAATCTGTAATTTGGAAATTCATTATTTGAATATTAACAAGATGTAACTTTTCTGGGAAATAACATTGACAGGGCAGGTCCATGAATTCAGATCTTACATATAATACAAAATGTATTAAATTTCATATACAAAAGGGCAATCAAACTAGAATAACCAGGTTAACCAATATTCCTTGTGCAAAGTTATGAATCTCTTGATTATGTGGATATTAACAATGTCCTACTCACAAGCCACTGATAATGTGCAGAGGTCAAATAGCTTATAGAGAATACTTTAGGGCTAACATTATTCGCATTCCGATTTCTAAATTTTATTAGTATAATCACAATTAATGTAAAAGAATTTCTTGAAAAATACTAATAACAGATAACACCACCCTAGCTAGTAGATCTACTGTATGACTTTCTTCATGAAAAAGGGTCCAATGAAACAGAATTAGCTTAGGTAGGGATGATATAGTAGTTTTAATAACACAAAGTATCTTTCTGATTAGTTTAAGAACTAGTAACCCCTTGATACAAGCAGATTCATTAGTTAAGAAATCAGTACCAGTCGTACTAGTACATGCTGCATGTCTAGAGTTGTGGGTGCAGCCCTACAACAAAGTCAGAAATTGGGCAGCAAGCATGGCCAAACACTAACAATGCCGGCCTAATAATTCATAATTAAGCCGGCTTTCGTTGCCTTAATCGCAATGTTAATGTCTTATTGGCGACAACTAATCACACTTGACTGAAAAACTCCCATTTCTTTTTTGCCCTTTTTGCCGGCTCTTTAGTACAATGTTTAGCTGTATTTAACTTCTGTCATCTGTGATTACACTTCTTTTCTGTTCAGGCTCTTGTTTTCTAATTGATTTAATTAGATGTCATTGTATGGATCAAGTGTTATAGACATTTCACGGGTGCTTTCTGTACTAATATTCTTCTTTGCTTAAAGAACATGTGCAGCTACTCATGAAATCTTGGCCTAGCATATGTACTGCACACTGCTATGGTTGTGCCAATTATGTAATGATATATTAGCCAAAGTCACTGCAATTGTCCAATATATTCACGTTTGGATGATAGTCATGATACGATTTCTAAATGCATTACACTATCCTTTTATATATTCTTTCAATTTTATCCGACTTACAGTACGCAAAATTTAGATAACTCATCCGACGAATAAACAGTTTCAATCATCGAATAACAATGTATAGTAGCCGAAAAGGGTGGAGATCTAGTTTTCGGATGCATACTCTACAATTGTGCAGTACACAAGTGTGTGTAAGTGAAATACTTATGGTAGACCACAGAAAACTTCACTTGGGAGTCAAGAGAGATGGCCCTCAAAAAGTGATGCTGAAACTGACCAGTAGACTCCTTCAACTGAAAGAATGGCCGCAGGCCACTCCTTGTTTCATGCCATACCTTGTAAATTGTAATATGTATAAGAAGTGAGTCACTTGGGATAAGAAGATGCCGCCCACTTTGGCTTTATGCTTTGCTCAAGCTTACATACCATCAATTCTAGACCAAATCTAAAAACCATTATGGGAGAAACATTGCGTTACTTCCATTTTTGGATACATCTTTGCTTTTCCACTTGTTCTACTCTATATCCACTTCTCATGTTTCTCAAAATATCCATATACTCCTAAGGTTCTTACTTTAAGTTAGTTTTTCATCACTCATCAAGTTTAATAGTACAGTGTTGAACCTCTTAATTAGGTTTAATCTCCATGTCAAACTTAGTCTAATTAAGAAACTTGGACTAAACCCACCTACTAATTTAAACATGACATTGAAACTTGGGTGGTGTAGCTATATGGTTGGAAGATATTCACTAGAATGACTTTTGAAGGCTTACATATGATATAGAGCAGGAAAAGGTGAAGTGGGGAATGTATAGGTGACTAGAATGCAGTGCCTTTTTGGCAGCCACACCATGATTTTATTGATTTTACAAGGCTTATCTATGCCAAATTGCCCACTAGTTGTTGAACTACCCTCTTTGTTGACAGGAACTCTGAACTTCCCACAGATTTTTTTTTTTCAGAAATAATGGAATTTAAGCTGCTTGTTTATAAACATACCCTTTTTAAGAAATTTCTATGAGTGACCAAAGAATATGAAATCATTAAGAAGTTGCATGAATTATAAGCATACTATCAAGCTTTAATTACATCATAATCTAATGGTGGTTGGGGCATTTCTTACCAGAATGCTGTAACTGTGAATGGCAAGCAACACCTTCATTAGCTTCATAGTGAGAAAAGAACCAGAATTGAGTGGACCTAGAGAAAAGTATCTATCCTGAATGAATGGGACTTCTGCCTTTACAAGACTTTCTGTGCTAGTATGTTTATTATGATTCTAATTTACATGATAGTGTTTATGAGTGTGTA
Organism: Fragaria vesca subsp. vesca; assembly: GCF_000184155.1. NCBI lineage: Eukaryota > Viridiplantae > Streptophyta > Magnoliopsida > Rosales > Rosaceae > Fragaria > Fragaria vesca. The sequence goes on along the minus strand of NC_020495.1, from coordinate 7,860,055 downwards.
TTTGTGTGAGTACTACTATGAAGCAACTACAAATCCCACTACCCTCCTTTTATATGTATATTGTCTAATGATCAAGATGCATGTGTTTTCTTCATATGAGTAATAATGGTGCATGTGTTAGTGAGCAAGCACTCACCACCAGCAATGCTTAGGGGTCACTCAAAAGAGTCAATGAGCTTCAAAAAGAGAATTGCAACTATATATTTTTGAGAAATAAAAGTAGCATATATGGTCATACTGTGGGATCCATGGTTTACCTTAGCTTAGCCTTTTGGTTGGAAGAGGTTGGTTTGGGGGTTAGGCTACCTCCTCCTCCTTCTCCTCCTCCTGGCACTATCAGTTGTTTACACTATATATTAACCTTGTTTATTTGCTTCATGCCTTTTACTTCACTAATCAAGCAAGAGGTCTATTCTGCATAGTTGCATATTCCTTATCTAAAGCCATGTGGGTGATGGAATCAAAGATTAGCTCATATAGGACATTTTAGCTTTGTTGTTACTTTCACATGATAGTAGCAAACCAAATGAATCATAATCCAGGATCTTCTTTTCTTCCCTTTTTTCTTTTATTCTGCAAAACATTTCTGTTCTTTCTCCCCTGATCACATATTTTCTTCAGTTACAAGGAAGGTGGAGAAGTCGGAAATTTTCAAATTCTGGTCTCGGTTCGAAGATAAATGCTCTTTATCTCTGAAACTACCAGCAACTTCACAGAGACAAAGAGTTAACAGCATTAACTGGTCAATAGACCAAAAGTCCATATGAGTCAGCTTGCAATAGAGATGGTGTGGTATACCTTTCACATGATAATCGAAAGAAAGTAAAACATTCATGGTTTTGAAAGAAAATGCAGCACTGTAATGCTGCAATATGACCTCAGAAGTCATCAATCTTTTTGACTGACACAGAACGATCAACAACACTTTTCTTTACCACTGCTTTACAATGTAGCTTTTTTTCTTCACAAACCACAATTGCCTAATCTGGAAAACCTGTATTCTCTTCGATAACAATTCAACACAAAAAACTTTTGTAATGATTTCTCATTATGAAAATAATACAAAACTACATCACAGAACTGCCGTACAGAGTTGTGCTTACAATATCAGTATATCTTCAAGAAACCATACAGGGATGGCAATTCTGGATCTCTTTATGATGGTATGAAGGGAACTTTCCAATTCCACCCTAGCTAAAAGAAAAAACATAAAGAAGACCTAAACATATGAAGACGATTCACCTTCTAATACACTATGTCACAGGAATGCCAGGCTTCCTTCTACCACCGAACGAAATGTACATAAAGGAAAAACTCAACTAACCTAAAATATTGAAGAAGAAAAAATTTGCGGAAAAACTTTCGGATGGTTCACGGAATATGAACACCTCAATGCTGCTTTCCAACCATCTTGATATGACAAGCAACACTAACTCAAGTTCTTACCATCCCTTGCTTTGTAGCTATTCCAAGAATCTTTTCCAAAAACCTCTTCAATCATATTGCAAGTTGGCAAAAAGTCCACCTTATTTTTTCGGCAAGTGGAATACCCAGCGTCCCAAACTTTAGCATCACAAGGCTCCAAGACATATTCATGGTCACCTAGCTTGCTAGTCCCATTGAAACAACCAACTTCCCAATGATCTCCATTTTCAGACCTCAGCTGATTATCTTGAGAGGCAACCCCTGCCTCAAAGGAAGTACATGAATCGTCTTGGACCTCCTGATCTCCCTTTTCATCCCAAGCAATGTTTTTCTGAAACTGAACTATGGGACTGGAACCACCATTGCTAACCAAGTTCCCTGGGCATCTATCTGAGATCTGCTTACCGCTTCCACCATAAATATCTACATTTACATTATCACAAGCATCATCCACAACATCCTCATCATACTCTTGCATATCACCACCCCAACTTTTAATAAACCCAGGATCATTTTGATATCCAGGAGAGTCGACAACTGAGTCATCATCGTCTGTCACCCCAGGTTCGTTGTCACCGTGAACAGTACTCCCCTCCCATTCATCATTGTCACTGTCTACGTTTACCGGGTCATATCTGTTCTGCCGAGCTCTTTTCCTCAGCATAAAGACATTGAAATAGTAACTGACAATCTCCATTTTTGTTCGCAAGGGGAAGACAGCTGAAAGACTGTCCCAAAAGTTCTTGTCCAATGATGCTGGATTTGAGAAAACAACCTGGTGGAATAACTTTTCCTCATAATCACTCCATTTCTCAGCCACTTGCTCTCCCATGTCACAAAATCCTAGCTCCGCAAATCTCTCTGGCCCAATGTTCTTTATAAGTTTTTCTCTTGCTTCCAGAATGTGCTGCCTGACACATCTGATAGAAGCCCTATCTTCACAGCTGCAATCGGTTCTACCTCTTCCAACTATGGATTCACAGTCAGTTGATAATTCAGAATTAGGCATTGGAATAACACAAGTACCCATCATTCGTTTCTCATTCTCAAGGTCAGAGTCAACAACTGATTGAGACGTATCTAGATGACTTGAACTTGAAGTATTATTAACTCCATGTGCACCCCACGGAGGAATAACAGCTTGATGCTCTGGTCCAATGGAGGCCGACTTCCTCGGAGAGTGATCCAACAGAAAAGAATAAATATCCTCGGAAGCCAAAGTCCTTATTGGGCGCTCAGGATTGAAGTACTCTGGGAAATAAAATCCATGACATGGTGCCTGGGGAAAAGAATCTTCTCCGCGAGTTGTGCTGGCAGTCCATGAGGAGTTAGTAAAGCTTCCAGGTGCACTGGCCTTAATGTCCTCCCCAACTGTCGGAAGACTAGCATAGACATCACCAGAATGCTTCTCTTCACCTCCATTGGTGCATCTTTCCAATCCATCCTCTATCAATCAAACATCAGAACTTATCTCAGTCTAATTATATAACAAAAGAAAAGGGAAAGATCAAGCTGCTTTATATGACCATACAGTTTTAACAAAACTCAGAAAACATACGACACCTTTGAGTTTACAAATAAGAAAAAAATAAACGTCTTCTCAATAACCCACCCAAATTCCAAATCTAGAATCTGTTCCAATGACAGTTTACATGAACAAGCCTCTTTAGCTCCACCCAATACAGCCATATGAGGACACATTGACTGGGAAAAAGAATGAAAAACAAAATCTTCGAAGTATTTAAAGTCAAACACTTGCACACAAACAAACAGTCTTTTACAGCCTCATGCATTTACAGACTATAGTCCCTCACCTAAAGTCTGCGGCTTAAAGACATCTCCAGCGAAAACAGATTCTGAAAAAGAAACTAGCTCTTTACTATGTCCCACTTGTCTTGGGTGCTTGAAAGAAACAAATATTTGCTCGTCATCAAGAGGACGCTTTTGTACCATATTAATCTGCAGGGCAATCATAACAGAAGGTCAAGACTTTCAATACCATCTTACTCCTTTCATACAACTAGCATAATATTATACAGCAGGAACCTTTCATCAATAATTCGACACATCTTAACTGAAGCGTGCACGAACTTAAGCAGGTTAACTAAGTACTTTCATATCAAACACACAGTAAGTACAAACTTCCCCTTCCTAATTCATGAACTGTTGTTTTGACCTCTAGGAACAGTATCTATGACATTTATTGTTATGACACAAGCTGCCCTAAACAATAAAAGTTCTCAAATCCCTGACATTTATTGTTCCAAATCGGAAGTCATCCGAATTCAGATTATAAATCTGTGTGATAGTAATCATTCTTACAAATAAATTTGTGGGGCCACTTATTTAGAGAAACAACAAAGGTTATATACAGGGCAATTTGGTAAAATATAAGTTGCGTTTGTTATTTCTAAAGGCAGCCTTAAGTAAGAACATGTTGACCATCTCATATCTATTTATGGGAAATAATTTTCAATTAAATCATTTTAATTGTCTAATTTTAATTATTTGCAATAGTTTTAGAACCTAAAAAAAAGCCTTTATTTTATTTAAAAAAAAAAGTAAAAAAAAAAATGAAGCTGATCACAAAATTGGAAACCAGAAGCTCAAGGGAGGTGTTTATTCGAACAGCTTCATTCAACAAAATAATCAAAAGCCGCAAATTTTAGAAAACCCTAACCCTAGATCTACGATTCTCGACAAATCATACAAAATTGCACCTGATCTATCATACAAGACCATCAACGCATACCAGATCTATAAACAAATCAAGCCCAGAATCACAAACAACAACACCCAGAAAAATTACAGATTCAAAACGAAAATCAAAACAAAAATTGCAAACCCACCAAATCGAAGCCTAGATCTACGAACCGAGACGAAGATCGACGATCTCCTGAAACCCTAACCCTACAGTCCGATCTGGGAAACGGCCGAGGTCGAAACAGGGATCAATCGGTAGGGAAGAAGACGAATCGAATGGATCTGGGATCAATTTGGGGATTAAGAACAGAGATGGAGACGAATCGGGAGGAGAATTGATCGAGATCGAAAAAGAGGGGCGGCGAATAAGGTAAAAGGGGCAAAGTAGGGTTAGGCGTGTCTTTTTTGTTAAGTGGTTATCCGAGAAGGGGGAAACAGCGAAAAGGGACACGTATGTGGTTGGTATTTACGGAAAATGCCCTTCTTAGAGATCGAGAGAGAGAGAGAGACTAGGACTAACCCCAGAAAACAATGAGAGGTATATGAAGGGTCGCGTGGTGATTTGGAACTTATACGAGAGAGCTGGAGAGACTGACACGTGGACCTTAGTTGCGAGGAAAGTGGGACCATGAATTGTAAAACGTGATCCTAAGATTTTTCGTCACCTGTCAGATTATGACGTTATTGCCGGCACGTGACAATATGTGGCCTTTCTCAGAAGATTCTTTGTCCAATTTTCTTTCATTTATTTTAAGAATTTTTCTATTTTCTTTAATATTTTTTATATATTTTTATCTTAGTATACATCTCAAATTCTCAATGAGCCATCTAGGCTCATATTCATGTTGCTACTCTGCCAACAATGATTAGAGTCCAAACTACCCGTGATGATCAGAAACACAAAGCAATACTATTATTCCGAAACACTTATGTTTTACTTATTTCGGCCTTTGGTCATCTGACATTTCAGCTCGATGTTTTGAGCATCAGCTTTAGCTTTCAGTCTCTGCCATCCAGTTTCGAAATGAAATTGGATCATACTTGCAGGAGGACTTGGGACTCTGACCGATTGGGAAAGAAATGGAGAAAGATGAGCTTTGAATTCAAGAGTTCAATAATTTCAATGTATTCGATCACTTTTCTCAGTACCGATAGATGTAACATATACGAGTATATATGTACTAAGAATCACAATACTCAAAATTAAGTTATATTTTGGAACAAGTCCCCACCCTTTCTATACATGCTTGCCAGTAAGAAGCAAGTGTTGAAGAAAACAGTAGTAGTGCTTGATGTCTTTTTATTATGCATGTGAAAAAGATTATGAACAGCAATGTCGTTGTCCCCCGAGCCACAGAAAAAGCTTAGATGAAGTTACAGCATCCATGAAACGAACCCTGCTTTCAAATTGAAATGGCCTCGGCGACTTGATTTCTGTCATCCCATCAGTTCAGCAGAAGTAAAAGTTATCAGGTCATTCATACAATGCAAGAGAAACAAAAGACAGTCTTGGGTCACAATGTTAAATTTGTTTGTGCAAAGACTAGCAAGTGTGGTATAGACTTACTGTTTCCACATGTCAGAGCCATACCCTCAATGATCAACACCTTCATCAAGGCCTTTAGAACTGATCATTACATTTGAGTCAATCTGTTTGTCAAACTTCTTCTTCCTCCTTGCTTCAAATTCTTGGAATCCTTCCATCTGTATTTGTATCAGGGGTAAAAGTTCATAACGACAAATAATTATTGCCAAAAAGAAGACTGGGGAGCAGAAGTAGAACACCACAAAAGGAACATGGGGCATACTTGCTGAAACTGATCCATTGATATAGGATTTCCGTGCAGGGAAATATTCTGCAGAGCTTTACAGTCTTTCATTAGATTGGTCGGTATCTGTGTACAACAACATAGTTGTCAGTCAACCAAGTCTTGGCCAGCTTCGGCAATTAAAAATCCTATAGTAAATGGTGAGTGGTAAACACTGGCAGTTATACAGTGGCAAACCCTAACATCCGAAGTAGGCAGATGGCAAAACAAAATCCAAATGCGAATATATTATAGTAGGACCGGTAAAAAGAAACCCATTAAACAGTTCAACTTCTCAATCAAATATGCTGAAAATCTCACAAACAAAAAGTTGAATAGCAAAAAGCACGTACATTGTAAGAACTATAAGAACAATACCTGCTTCACATTATTATTGTCCAAGCAAAGCGACTTTAAGTGACCAAGATTGCAGACGGATTCAGGAAGATCTTCAATTGAATTATCTGAAAGCATTAAGAATCATGATAGTTATGAGTAACAAAATTTAAGAATTGCAACCTTACAGACAATAGAAAAACAAGACAATTAAATTTGAATAAGAAAGTGGAGCAAAGATCATCAGAGTTTATAATGATAAGGAAACATTGCTATCATCAAATAGTAAACTATGAAGTTTCATGCATGCAGAAAGGGATAAGTTGAGGCCTTAGATACCTGGTATCCAATTACTACCCAAAACTATATATTGCACTTCTTCATTATAATAAGAATTCATCACCCTATAAATCAACATCATTTGGAAGAATAATAGCAAAAAGTTTAAACGTACCATCTGCTTGTAATTCTTCTAGAGAGAAGCAACTCCCAACTGATTCGGGAAGAGACTTTAACTTGTTGTTTGATACATTTAACAGCACTAGCTGCATCAAAAATACATATAAGATCCTGGGTATTTCATAAGAAATAATGTTGCATAGTTCCTACAACATTCTTTGGACCCATTTCAATCCCGTGTTCCTTAATGCAGTTACTAGGTTACATTTAGTACTCTTGCAATAGTCTGAAAAGCACAAAGCACTTACATTGCGCAAGCTTCCGATAGTCTCAGGCAAACATGACAAAGAATTTTTAGAAATTGATAATCGCTCAAGCCTGACCAATTGTCCCACTGACCACAAAAAAACATACATGTTAGTTTGAACCTGTGATGAAGACTATAAAAGCTACAATGAACCCATGAGATCTGCAGACAATATCATGAGTTGAAGGAAGCCAAATTGAACATAGCATTATCTTACATAGAGAAGAGAATTACATTCATCAGGCAAGGAAGTAATTCGATTTGAATCAAGCGTCATAACTTTCAGGGACTCTAATTTTGACACATGCATAGGTAGTCGATCAATAAGGTTCTCAGCTAAGACCTGAAAGATAGAGCAACTCAAATTAGAACAGTTAATATTCAAAAAGAATATAGTTCATATAAACAATAACCAATCACTGTCTCCAATTTATGTCGTACCATATCGCTTATGAAAAAATTGTTTGTGAATCATGAATATAGGAAACAGAGCTATAGTACATGGACGAAAGTCAAACATATGAATTCTTACCAGTCTCTGCAGATTTATTAACTTGCCAATGTCCATAGGAATATCAGCTGCATGTAGAAAACCTCTACTGTTAAAAGTTATTGCAGTGAAGCTCCTTGTTCAGCGATAATTCAGTGGAAAATCAGGTGCCTAACGGAGAGAAAAGCACGTACCTATTTTATTGCGTGTCAGATCAATAGTGCGTACTGATCTCTCCAGATCAAAAACTTCATCCGGAAATGTCTGTTCCAAACCAAAAAACAAGGAATATTTAGACAACCAATATAAGCATCTCTTCAGAAGCAACCAACATGTACAAGCGATATCACCTAACCTAGTGAGGACTATCCAAAGAAGCTCCGCATACGAGCTATTGGTTTACACATGCATTTCTACAATACAGTATATCTACTACCATAATCAATAACTAAACCAACCATACTGCACTTAATTAATCACTCATTTTTCATGTCAACCAAAAATGAGCTCTCTTTCAAGTTCAATTGAATCTGAACCAGACCGTAATCAATCTCCACCACAATAAAACTTACATTCTCTCTTAATTTTTAACAAGAAAAAAAAATTAAACCAAACTCCATTAAAATTTAACCAATATAAACCAAACTCCATTAAAATTTAACCAACAACCTTCCACCTCTAGCCTCCCCAACATTTAATACCGAACCTATCCCTTCCGCTAATTCAAATTCAACCCATAAATACAAATATGAAAAGAGAGAGAGAGAGAGGAATTGCCTTCAATTTAGAGTCGCGGAGAGCAACAATGCCGGTGGATCGCCACCGCGCCGTCCTGGACGCCTTCGAGTCGACGCCTTTGCTGGAAGTGCAACCCATTCCGTCACCGCCGAAATTGATCCTACAAATTTTGCTGATTTCAAACGGTAAGAGATATTGAAGAGCTAGAGCGAATCCCCCTCGTCTTCTTCAATCTCTCTCTCTCTGCACAACGAGCTTCTTCGATTGGATGGAATGCAGAGAAGAGAGAGGGGTTTAGGTGGGGGTCAAGGTCTCAGAGAGAAGGGCTCCGAGTTTTGGAGACAAAAGGACTCTGTCATTTTCAACGACTCATATCTCTATTTTTTAGCGACCAAAACTAAACCGCGTTTTTCTGGGAAAACCCATCTCTTTTTTAATTTTTCTTTTTTCTTTCTTATAATCCAACATTCTCCCTTTTTTTCTTTTTTTTTCTTTTTTTAAGATCAACATTCTCCTCTTTTACATCATAAAAGAATATTCTTTTTCGTCCAAATATGATTGGTATAGTAGAAACATGTTAGGCTCTAAAGTGAGCGAATCCGATAACAAGCCAGACTCTACAATGATTCGAAATCGGGGCTTGTGAATGACATCCCGTTCTTAGATTGGTAGCTCACTCAGCCATCACTTTTGTACCAAAAATATATATTTTCTTTTTAACGGCTTCTTAATCTTTTTTATTTAGAACAAATAGTTAAGGTGAGACATTTTGGTCCAGTGTCTGGAACTCCGGATTAGACCACGAATGGACTCGAGTCAAAGGTCGCATTTGAAGACTCAAACATAAAGCTGCATAACTTTGGTTCAAATTCACTGTAACTCAATTTTAATTGCCAAAATCAGCTGCTAAGCAACAACTAATCAAGTATTTAGTTAGTCCTCGATTAGTCGAGTGAGTACATATGATATGGTCAGCGATCTCTATCTCGATCTAAACACTACTCTAAAAGTAATCAACTCACATTCTTTTGCAAAATCCTCAAGTCTTGAGGGTGACAGCTCTACTTAACTATGAAGTTCATGTATACAAGAACGTATTTGCAGGCTTCTTTCGCTCTACCATACCAATACACCATATTCCTATATACAATTTTTGTTGAAGTTTCCATCCTATGATGCCCGTCCTTCTCCACGAGGCATTTTCTTTGTCACAGCTGCAATTTATAAAAAGCATATTAGCATTTCGCACAATCAGATGATACAAGGAGTTCGTAATATAAAAATCAAGTAGTTATAGGATTGATAGAGAAGAAATCATACAGTCTTCAACATCTTTTAGCTGGTAATAATGCGGAGCTATTTCCACCAACCACTCTGGCTTGAGTTCCGTTACCTGTAATATGATTTCAAGGCTTTAGCTGTAATGCAGATAACATGCAAGAAAGACCGATGCAAAATAGAAAGTACAGACAGATACCTGTCTCATATATTCCTTGGTTGTTAGCACTAACTCATGGTATATGACCCATCTTGGAAGCACCTGAAGAACAGAACAGTAAAAATCAAGCGGTGATACGATACGACTCATATGAGTACAAAACATGACTGCATTTTGGTAATTGTTATTGCGTACATGATCAAACTCACACTAATAACCCTCTATGATGTCAGGCTTACATATATAGGTATATGATGTGGTACCCAAGTGATTAGTCAGTTAAATACAAAGACTGAATTATTTATTAAATCCCGAGAATTGGACCGGACCTTTGAGAAGGGAGCCATCTTTTCTCTGTATATGATGATGTGGTTAATTTTACTTTAAACCAAAACCGTTTTCAACCATCACCTCGTAGAGGTTAACCCAATTCCATATTCAATGCATAGCATGTCATAGACTAAATTCTCATATGGGAAGTAGGAACCAGGACAATGCTTTCTTACCTGAGAAAGCCCTGAGCTGGGATGTATGTGGACAGTCTGTGGATGTTTGACTGTTCTATAAGCTCCACTCTTTTGCAGTCTTGAAGAATGAGGGAAAAAGCCTAAAAGTAATAACAAACATTACATTCAGAAAATGGATAAATAAAATATAAGAAAAAGAATCGAAAGCATATATACCAAAGTAGCTACCGGTAACAGTAGATTACCAGATGTAATGGCCTTCTTTATAACTTCAAAATCAAGATTTGAGACCTGCTCAATCTCGACCCTCTCTAAGAGTCCCTCAAGCTGGTCTCTGATATCTCTAGCGCGCTTCATACTCCTGACCTGTAAATTTTCCAGATTACAAATTGTAAGAACACTGTTGATCAAGAAACCATAAGACACGTATCAATTGATATAGTCACTGCAACATATTAACCAGGAATCAATTATCCAAAAATAGCACCCATGTATTAATGAAAAACAGAATGTGCAACTTTGGGATATCAACTATACCTGTATATAATTTTCGTAACACCATTGTGTTGAGAAATTAGTCTCTTTCCATGAATTAAAAACCTGAATAAACAAATGGAAAAAGAAAACACCTGGATCAGTAACTATTCTAAACTATGTGGTGCAACTTTTTTAATGAGAACCATACTGACCGTATCTGATTCATCAAGCAACTTAAAATATAGAGGTTTACCATTTAGCAATACCCAAAGTCCCAAAATCATGACATGTTCAACCGAGTACAGAATTTATTAGAAAAAATGAACTAGAAACAGACCTTGAGCAATGCAATGTGATCTCCCACATTCCCAGTGTGAAAATTCAACCGTGCATTGTCAGCATGGACTTGCTTGTCCTTTGGACGGTAAAATATTGAATTACCAATGGAAAGCATGGAAGCAATGGAAATGATCTCGTCTGAACACTTGTACTTGTCAGAAGCAACTATCATCTTAGATAGCATAGGATCAAGAGGAAACTCCGCCATCCTTCTACCAACTTTAGTCAATTCACCCACTTTATTCAATGCACTTAGTGCAAATAACAGTTCCAGGGCTTTCAGTAATGCCTCTGATGGTGGAGGGTCCATAAAATCAAAATGTAATAGGTCATGGATACCAAGACTCTTCAGCATGAGCACAACATTTGCAAGGTTAGTCCTCTGTATTTCGGGTACCGTGTTATCTTCTAACTCAGTTTGGTAATTGAACATAGTATATAGCCGGTAGCACTTTCCGGGACCCGTTCTCCCAGATCGACCTGCCCTCTGATTGGCTGATGCCTTTGAAATGGGAGCGACCAGCAACGACTCCATCCCAGTCCTTGGATTGTATGACTTCATCTTGCAAAACCCTGGGTCAATAACATATTTGATCCCATCAATAGTTAATGAAGTTTCAGCTATATTTGTGGCAAGCACAACTTTCCTTGCCCCTTCAGGTGTGGGCTCAAAAATTTTGGCTTGCAGCTCTGTAGGTAGGTTTGCATATATAGGACAAATAATAAGCTCCGCAATTTTTGTCCCTAAGCCCCTTGTTCTGTGCTTCAATATTTCTTCTGCTGTTTCAATTTCTTCCTGACCTGTCAGGAACACTAATATATCTCCAGGTGCTTCTGTCACATGGATTTGCAGTGCAGTCACAATTGCTGCATCCAAATAATCAGCTTCTGGTGCTTTTGTGTAATTTATTTCAACAGGATAACGCCGCCCCGGAATTTTGAAAATTGGAGCAGAATCAAAATAATCACTGAACTTCTCAGCATCAAGCGTTGCACTCGAGATAAGTAGTTTAAGATCAGGTCGAAATCGAGCAATATCCTAATGCAAAAAGCAAGGACCATTAGATATCAAAGACACAGAATATATTTATCATTTTATAATGCTTTAATAAGAAAATTAGAGGGTGCGTCCAGTGAATATTATGATTAGCTCTCCAAAAGGAAAGCATAAGATAAATTTGCCAAACTTATGCTTGAGGTTTCCATGAAGAAGAAGCAAACCCTTTACTTGAAATTTAAGCAGCCAAAAAGGCAAAATATGTGATCAATGTCAATAAACCAGTTCTTGTCCACCCCCCCACAAAAAGGTACATGAATGCTTCGTCATATTCAGAGAAAGCTGACAGGTCCCTCAATATTTCTATAAGAAATGACTTGAAAGGAGGAAAGAGTTACTGCTTAGTGCTTACCTTTACTAATCCAAATAGAATATCAGTTGAAAGTGTCCTCTCATGGGCCTCATCCACCATAACCACACTGAAAATTGCAGACACTAAATTAACAAATGCAAACAATCCAAGTATCCAACCACAAATGTGATAGACTGACATACCTGTAGCCTGCCAGATCTGGTTCACCAAGGAATTCTCGCAACAACATCCCATCTGTCATATATTTCAAAACCGTCTTCTCTGATGTGCAATCCTCAAAACGAATGGAATAACCTACCTGCATATGTTATAAAAATACACCCCCTATCTTTAGGTACAGTTTTCAATACAAAAAAGAAACTGGATAAACATGATTTTTTTTTTTTCCCGAAAGGGGATAAACATGAAGTAGTGATATTATGAGAACTGAAAATGAGAGAGATGCATGCATTGCTGTTTACTTATCATAGCTTATTGACTTCTTAGAATAATGAGCAACGAATATCATTTCAACAAGTTGAATACCTCATGCCCAAGTTTCACACCCATTTCTTGAGAAACCCTTGCAGCAACACTCATAGCAGCAACTCGTCGTGGCTGTGTGCACCCAATCTGTAAGAAAAGACAACAGATTATAACCCGTTACCTTTAATAATTTTTAACATCAGTAATAACAAGTCCACAATGTATTAAGAGACATAGATTGTATCTGTAAGAAAAACTTTATACGCCACAAAATAGGGTTTGGGGTTTAGGGTGAAACTTTCAGCTACTAAAAAAGCTTCTTTTTTTTGGACGATAGCTACAAATAAAATTTAATAGATCAGTAGTCTGCAGCATGACATAAAATAATAAAAAATAAAATAAAACAGACAATCTTGCTTTGATTAGCAACATGATTAAATAGATTGGCAAAACGTGTATTACAAGGGAATATCCATTCATCTGTCTATTTCAACTATATTTTCATCTACCAAATGTTCACAACAAGAACTCAAGAAGACACCAAAACACAGTTGGATTTCCATCAGAGGAAAAGAATTGTAAAAACAAATCTTACACCTTTCCACGTTTTGTGTATCCGGCCTCATGAAGATACTGAGGTATTTGCGTAGTTTTTCCAGAACCGGTTTCACCCACGATAACAAGAACCTACAAAGACACTTTTGTTAACCACGATAACGATATTTAAATGCCAAGGATCAATAATGTACATAATTTGGCTCCAGATATATCATTAACTGCAGTGTGCTTAAAGAAATTCGTTCCGAGTCAAAGAGGTAAACAGAAAATTTAATGGTACCTGATGGTCATCAACAGCTTTGAGCAACTCATCACGATAAAGGTATATGGGTAATGTTTTTCTGTCCTCCTGTACCAGTGAAACATGTAGAACGGTCATAAAAAGAGTGAAACATCTTGGCAAAGAAAAACGTAAGAAACAGATAAAGAAAAGGAATTGGTTCGCAACCTGGAGCTTCTCCAACTCTGATTTCGCTCTCAACTCAAGTAAATCAGTGGGTTCTGCATCTTCAAACTGCATTAAGAAAAATATAGAAAATGAGATTCCTCTACCAGTTAAGGGTGTGAATACACAATTGATAATGTTCCTAGATATACCTGATCACCATCCATTACTGATGCCTTGATAAAATCAATCTGGTCCTCAAATACAAATCTAAACATAAAAAAAGAAAAGGATTAGTTATGAAACTTACAATACACGACATGCACAAACAAGCAAAGGAAAAGCTATTAGAACAAGTCTGTGCAGTTAATTTATCTCACTTATAAACGGATGCAACTAAAGATGGTGCATTTCAAGTAAAATAGAAGTAAGAGGAAGAAGAATTGTACACTTACTGATACTCATCAGATCGCTTTTTGTTTTTTGAACCATACTTCAGTGTTGCCTTTCCTACAAGATGATGACCTCAGAATATAAAACTCTGAATCTGTCTAAAATTTTGTGACCAGAGATGCACATAAGAATATGCAAAAAACTACAGAAAGAACCTACCAATTTGGTGATCCTCCCAAGCTTCCTGTTCTGCAAATGGATTCATTTTCTCCCCAGCCAGGTCCCTAGACAAAACAATACTCAGTCAACACAGAACAAAATATTTCAGTTATTGATTCATATATGACAGTGTAATATATGAGGGGGAACATTAGGTAATTGTGAGCCTATAATAAATATACACCTGTAACGTGTTAAGGCCACATTAAACCTCTTCTCCTGATTGACACCCCCCTCCACATCATAGGCATCAGGAATCCTGTACTGTTGTTGAAAAAGAGTGAAGGGTATAGCACATGATTAGATGATAACAATTGATACGTCACAGCCACGAAAACAAAAACTTATGATTACCTCATTTTGATTCTCATCCTCCACTGCCCGCTTTTCCACAGCCTCAAGTATTTTCTTCTTGTAACTGTGTAAACATAAAATCTGTGAATTTCAGTTTAACCTAGTATAATGCAAGTCTCACCACATGTAGTCACGAGAGCTATTATTTATTCTTTCTTATCATTTGAATGTTTAACACATGACTCAAATATTATTGTTTAACGACAAACACAGAACTCAATTCTAATAGCCATGAAGAGGATTCTCACAGCCACAATTTTTAATAACAAAATAAAGAACAAAACTAAAGGATCATCACTCATAAAACTAAGAGACATATAGAATATAGCTCAAATAACTGGTAGCTAAGTAATATGAGAGGTCGGTTCAGAGTAAAGTAACCAAGTATAAAGGCATTTGAATTTTCCAAATATACCAGGTGACATTATACAGCCCATAAATATACAAGATCAAGATGTTAGCCGAGCACTGCTCAATACCCTAACAAAAATGTTAGCGGTTTCACAGTTTTGAAGCAATATCAACTTTTAAAGAAAAATTCAGAGAACATAAATCAGCAAAGCAATAAGAAAGGAACATTGATTTTACCTATATTCACGACGTTCCGCTTCAGTGAGCTCCACGTTCTCAAATAAGTATTGCTCATCTTCTATCTCATCTCTGCAATACATGCCAACAATAGAATTTAGAGGATAGGGGAAGAAAAGCAAAATTGACCATGCTATTATATGTTTTAAATGACTGAAATACAGGTTTGCTTTTTTTGGCAAGCATTGGTAACTATTGGTAGAACAAATGGATATCTTTTTCAAACCTCATTTCCTCCAATTTCTTCTGCTCTCTTTTCTTTAAATACTCTTGTCTTGAAACTACTCTGCATCAGAGACAATTGAAGACATATAAAGATCATAATCAATTGCCAGTTCAACAAATAAAATAAGAACATAGGTACAAAGCTATTTGACCCCAAAGAAAACATTAAAAAATACGAAAAATAAGTGGCTCCAACATAATAAATATTAAAATTGAAAAACAAAAGTTTAACTGGAAGTCTGTCCACTTAAACCATCCACAAACGAGACCTTTTTTTGTGTAGATCTCAGAGCCTACAATGACTTTCTATTGACACAATGTTACCAAGGGCAAAGTGAAACCCTATAATTAGATTGGCCAAAGTACTGATATAAACTCAGTTCTTCATCCAAGTACGCAGGTTGGAGAACTATAAACTAAAGAATGTCATATCATGAACACGGAAAGGGAAGAACCCTCTTTTTACTAAATAGAACTGCCCGTTCTATAGCAATAACAATACAAAACATCATACAGAAAAAGGTTTAGGGTAGCATAACTTTACAAAACAACTTTTTGAAGTTATCTAGTTCTTTATTATTATTTTGTCCTTTTGGTACCCGGAAAATAGGAAAACGGAAATCGCAAAACAATTCGTGGACCCAAGATTGAGACTAAGGCCTCATGCTGAGCACAACAATCTTTAGGGACACAACACTAGCAAATAGCTGTGGAGATACTGTCAGGATTTTTAAATTCCTGACCACACGGGAGCAAACCAGTAGCCTGCGTTCCTACTAACCCTCCTCGGTAGTACTTAAGGTTTCTTTTGCCCATCAAAGGAATACAATTCTACCAGTGAGAATAAAGCTCTACCAATAAGAATGACTGAAAAATGATATTGCAGATATTCATGACATATTGATAATAACAAACCTTAAATCTTCAGTTTCATTTCGCTCTGAAGCCTTATTTCTCCGAATAGCCTCCTCTGTTGTCCAGTAAAATGCAGCAGTATTAGACAACATATATTACAACCATATCCAACTGTAATAGTGTTGGCACATGTAGATACAAACGCTTAAGAACTAACTGCAAAATATGAATGTAATTACTGCAAATTGTAGTACCTTCCTCTTTTTTTGATAACTTTCTCTCTGTTAACTGCCGGAGGATAAAAGAGTCTTAGTAACAAGACATACAGAAGCAATGTTATGCAGATGCATGTAATTTTTCTTAGTAATAAACTAATAATCAAAAAGCAAATATAAGAAGTCATAGCGCAATCTATGAGTTGCTCAGCTAGCAAAAGGCTATTCCAATTCCATTTGCAGGATTTAGACCCAGCTCAAAATTTTTCATAATGTCAATGAATGATTTGAATGATGCATCTTTCAAATAACTTCTACTCGCTTGGGACTAACTAAAACTCTTCAAAAATAAATTTTACCTTTCGTGTATTTGCGGCGTCCCTCTCCCTTAAATTGCGCTCTAATTCCTCCCGCTCTCTTTGATCACGCAACCTTTCCTCTTCCGACTACAATGATCATAAAACGAGTGCATGTTACTGGTAAAGAAATCAAAGGAGAAACCTATACCAGAGAAATAAATGTAAAGTTAAACCTCAGTAGATTGAGGCTCATGAATATACCAACATGTGTGTGTGTGGCTCGGAGATAACAGAGCTTATGCAGCAACAACAATGTAAACGAACCAATCAGACAGCTAAGTGTATTAAAGTACTATATCAATTCATTCAACATTTATCTGCAGTTCCATCATATTAACATTTATTTCAATGAAAAGAGTTAAGAAAATATTATTGATAGAAATACAAGCACAAACCTCTGAACCATCATCTTCATCCGGGGAAGTTCGTCTTTTAACCCGTCTCACATCTTCCTGGTGTACAATCACCTGCAGCATTGCACCAAGTTAAACCAACAATTACCAAGAGAAACAAAAACAAGCTCTTCTCATCTGAAAGGTTCAAAGCTTCAACCTCATCGTCTTCGTCGTCTTCACTCGAGGCCTTCTTCCTGAACCGTTTCTTATGGGAATCACTTTTCCTGGACTCGGAAACTACTGGCACAGCAGATTTATCATCCTCATCATCGTCGTCATCTGCATCCAAGAGAGCATATGTCTTCTGCTTCCTAACCAACATCGCGGCTTCCCTCTCTTGTTTCTGATAATCCTAATACACACAACAAAGACAAGTAATATGCGAAAATTACATGATTTCCTAAATGAACAAAACTAAGACCAAAAAGAAAATACATCTTTCAACTAACTAATAACTCACATTCGGTCCAGATGATTTGTGGGGCACTTTGGAGAATATTTCCTGAGCAAATTTACGTGTATCAGACGAGGAGGTCCACCCGGAATCTACAAGCTTCACCACCACTTCAGCCGGAGACTTAGCTTGTTTACCTACAAAAAATTGAAAAGACTTCATCAGAAACAACAATGAGCAAAATGCTTCCCTTCAGTTATAAAACCCTAACTTGAGCACAGAAACTGGTAAATGCAAATTCAAAGAGAGTGAGATTAAAACTGACTTATTCCAATAATGTACTGAACAACAGCTGGCTGAGAATAACCGAGCAATGTCATCAGCTTATCGGAAACCCACGTCTTCAAATTGCTCTCGCTCCCCATTCTCACTGCATTCATCAACCAATTACAAATCTTCAACATACACAGAGCAAACGAAATTCTGCGAATTGTCGTAAATCGAAATCAAAAATTGAAACCCTAACTTCCATAACCGTAGCTCACCTGAGGGATGATACAGAAATTTCTAGGGTTTTGGTTTGGCTGGGAAGAGAGAATAATTCGTTGCAGAAAAGCTGAGAGTACCGAACGTGAGGAAAACCGGGAAGGAGTGGAGAATGCGGTGGCTGGAAGGTTAGTTCCGGGAGGGTTGTGGCCGGCCGGAGTTGAACAATCCGTCGTCGTTTTGGGGAAGAACGGTAACAGCGCCAGCACGGAGAAGAAGAGTGGCGAACTCAAAAAAGGAAGTGCGGGCTTTGGGTCCGAATAGGAACCTCTTTATATAGAACAGGCTTTGGGCCTGGATTTAATTGGTCTTAAATTTCTTCTTTTTTTCAAGCCCAACCAAACAATGGATGCGAGTATTTTCCTTTCATCAACACCATATTACATCCATATTACATTCGGTACAGGCTGCGTAGCCAGTTACTAATGAGTTGTTATTTAGACTCTCTCATACTTATATTACGTACTTGTATCTCGGTAACGGTATAGTTGTAGGATTTGGTTTCATTTTTTTTTTTATTAACAGAGGACGGGCTAGATGCCTAGATCTTTATTAAGTTTTATTTAAAGAAAAAATAAAATAATACAAAAGTAAGGAATAGACATTAAGTCTAACTTTTTAATAAGAAAAGTTATCAAAATGATATGAAGCTCAAAATACAGATAAACAAAAACCAATATGCAACAATAAAATAAATTATCGGAAATGAAAGTTAGGGAATCCTATATAATCTCTTCGGCAATAAGATAGAATGAAATACGGAGGCAAATCCCACCAAATCAAACCATTTGAAGAAATGCCGCAGTTAGCAAGAGCATCTGCTGCTTGATTACATTCACGAAAATATATGAAGAACGAAAATGCATTTGTGATATCCGATGTAAACAATTCCCCCACTCAACCCTTAGTTGTCAAGGCACTAAATGCGGCAAGCGAAGAAAAGTAATAACTAAGGAAGAATCAACCTCCAAGCATACATGTTTCCAATCTCGCACCCATGCTAGCTTAATAGTTTTGATGACTGTCATAACCTTTGCTGCCATCGAACTCGTCATATTAAAATTGGAGCAAAAAGCACCAAGAACTCCACCTCTAAAATCCCGAAATATGCCTCCATAACCCGCTTGGCCCGAAGAGCTACATCAAGCACCATCAGTATTGACTTTAACCCAACCAAATATTGGAGGATATATAACCAGTGAAAATGTCTATAGTCTTCTCTTTATAAGTTATGAGTTCAACTCACTAAAAGACAAATCGTAATATTTGAGTTATTTACTACTTTCTTGATTAAAAAACCCAAAAAGACAAAAAAAATAAAAAAATGGGGCATCGTCTATCATCTTTTTTGTGTGAAGTGTTTAGTTTGCTCCATCTGTAGTAGAAGCATGCAATATTCATATCCTAAATCAACATCCAGAACTTAACAGCAACATTTTCTTTTTATTTTATATAAATTTGAAGCTTAGACTGTGAGACAACATAACTAATTATACATATTCAAAGGCAAGAACAGTAACTGAAAATGAAAAATAAAACAAAAATTCAAAGAATCAGAGACATCTGTGTAAAGCTTTATTAAGAGAAGACTCCATCTTATGCCACAGCAGGCATGTCCTTGAGCCAAGAGTCCAATGGCTTCCCAATTGAGTAGACAATGAATCCAATCTTCCTCAGCTTCTCAACATCAACAACATTCCTTCCATCAAACACAAATGCAGGCTTCTGCATGTTGTCGTAAATCTTCTTGTAATCGAGTGCCTTGAATTCATCCCACTCAGTTAGAATGCAGATCCCATGAGCTCCTTTGGTGGCCTCATAAGCATCCCATACAACACTGACTTGCTTCACTCCAATAGGACTGGCTGGCTGCAGATGAATCGGATGATCCCAATCGAATTTGTTCATCGACAGATCCCTCTGGATCTGCTCCTCAGTTACCTGCAGGTCATATATGCTCAAATGTGCCTTGTCCCCCAGCAGGCCCTTGCAGACATCAATGGCAGGTGTCTCCCTAGTGTCACCTGTGTCTTTCTTGAATGCAAACCCAAGAATGGCAATCTTCTTGCCTGAAACAGTGTTGAACATGGAAGACACAACTCGGTTAACGAATCGATTCTTCTGGTAGTCATTCACCTTGATCACTTGTTTCCAGTAGTTTGCAACTTCAGGTAGTCCATTGCACTCACAGATATAGACCAGGTTGAGAATGTCCTTCTGGAAACAAGACCCGCCAAAACCAACACTGGCATTAAGAAACTTGGGTCCAATTCTGGTGTCTTTCCCCACAGCATGAGCCACCTGTGAGACATCTGCTCCAGTAGCCTCACACAGAGCTGACATAGCATTAACAGACGAGATCCTCTGCGCCAAGAAGGCATTCGCAGCGAGCTTCGACAGCTCAGCTGACCATAGATTAGTTGTGATAATTCTGTCCTCAGGTACCCAATTAGCATACACTTCTTTCAGTGACTGCACTGCCTGCTGTCCTTCAGGAGTTTCCCTCCCACCTATCAAAACTCGGTCAGGTCTGAACAGATCCTCAATTGCTGTCCCCTCAGCAAGAAACTCCGGGTTTGACAGAATCTGATACTTAATCCCTTTACTGTTGTGAGTCAAAATCTTCTCAATAGCTTCTGCAGTCTTCACCGGAACCGTCGACTTCTCCACCACAATCTTGTTGGACTTGGACACATCTGCAATCATCCTAGCTGCACTCTCCCAGTATGTCAAGTCAGCAGCCTTGCCAGCCCCCAGGCCTCTAGTCTTGGTCGGCGTGTTAACCGAAACGAAGATAATGTCAGCCTCAGCAACATGCTTCTCCACAGCTGTGCTGAAGAAGAGGTTCTTCCCCCTGCACTGCTTCACAATCTCATCAAGACCCGGCTCGTAAATTGGGAGCTGGTCACTGTTCCAGGCAGCAATTCTTGACACTGAGATATCAACAACTGCTACTTCAATTGCTGGACACTTGAGGGCAATCACTGCCATGGTTGGTCCACCAACATAGCCAGCTCCAATGCAGCAGATCTTCACCATTGTGTTAAGAACCTGAAAATGCAGCAAATATGTAAAGAAGGCTTCTTGAACATAAACTTTGAGGTAGAAACACAACAATCAAGAAGCAATTTTATACCCAAAATATATCAAGAACCTAAATTGGGCTAGTCTATAATTTACGCCATTAATAAAAAGCTGCCTAATTTGGCTGGTAATGCATTTCTACTGGTACTGAAAACTAAAAGATCTGACCTTAAGTTTGGCACAATTTTGACTAAATCTGAAAACCGAGGAGCAGTACCAAACTAAATTGAACAACAACAACAACAACAACAAAAGAATGAACGGAATTCAGTGTTGGCTTTAAAGTTTCAGACCCAAGTAAGTACCTTAAATATCTCTCTCTTCCTGTAACCTTTGGAAGCTAGTAATGCTCAGAATAGAAGAGATACCAGGTACTACAGGGAAAGCAAAGAGCAAGAGGTTCTTATATACCCAAAAAAGTTGTAAGATCTAACACCTGTTCACTTTCACAGCTAAAGCAAAGTCAGGCTATTAGAAAAATGGGACTGCACCGTTCAACACGTTTCCAAACACCACCTTTCAGTAACAATCAAGGGAAAAACTTGAGCCACCCACTTTCATTTTTCTCATAGAACAAAAAAAAAAAAAAAAAAAAAAACCAACTTATCATCAGAAAAGTCAAGTTTCCAAGAGTACCCAAAACCAGTTTTACAACACCACAGTTTTCATATCAATTTTTCTTCTGACAACAGAACCTATACGTCATGTTCCAATGGGCAATGGCTGCTCAAAGTGAGTAAAAAGCTGGACCTCAACGCGTGAAACGCCCATGCCCGTTATCATTGCAAGAATAAATAACAAGTTGGTGTTTATGGGACTGTAACTAATAAGCGCCCACGTTATTTTTACCATTCCCAGTAAAAACAGGGAAGCTTCAAAGTGCAGAAACAGGTGATTGGTGAGGTGGGGTGCAGAGAATGCATGCTTGAGTGTGATGAAAGATTTTTGAAATTTTGCTAAAACTAATTGAAAGAAAAGGAAGGCTAGCTTAATAATCACCTTGATTTAGTTCAGAAGAAACCAAATCAATGAGATTAACGTGTGCATACCTGAGAAAATGCCCACAAATCAGCATAACAAACAAAGTGAAAGGTATGGCAAAACGTGAAGTAAACTACAAAAAGATCATATTATATGGAAAAGCTAGAGCCTTTCATCAAATGAATGCAGTCACATATTGTTACCAATATATTTACCAGATTATTTTCTTTTTCTTTTGATTTCAATCATGTCATATATCATATATGCCAAGTTCATCAATATTATTGGACCACAAATTCTTTGTTTGGGTATTGGACCAAAATGAGGCTGGGGGCAACAGAGTGTAGTATATACCAAAGTACCAGAATGGTCATAAATGTGGTAGTTTTTTGACTTTCGAATGAGTCCCTTGACTGAAATGCAACCATTATTAGTAATGGTAAGCTAATAAAGAATTAGGTCATTTACATGACAAACTTGAATTGCCTAGGTCGATGAGATACTAAATATCATGTTACATACCATGTTTTTTCTTACGGTGAAAAACTCTAAAATATATCATATTTCAAAATACTGTAAAATTTCATTCTTATTTGATTGATACTCGTACTGTTGAAATGTGCAAGTTGATTTACGAGATGTTCCAAATCTCAGCCATCTATCTCAGCTCCCAACTATGAGCACGAAGTCATTAGACCAAATGAAAGGTGAGCTTTATGAGCCATTTAAATTAGGGATTACTAATGGGTTATGCCTTTTCTTGGCATTAGGGTAACTTGGTATAATGGTACTCATTTTCAGATCCAACACTTGGCTAATACCAGCAAAAGCAACTGTAATTATTATATCCTGCGTTCCTGCTGTACTTAAAAAGAAGCTAGCAGTTCCTTTTCATTTGATACTAGTGTAAGGAACAATGAAATTAATAGATGGAAAATCAAAGATTCTGAAAAGAATAAGAATGATATGTCTTACAAATTAAAAGTAGATTCAAAGAAGACAGAAGGAAAGGAGTAGTTTTAAAGAAAGAAAGTAGATCTAAGACATATGCATGTTTACTTGCTTAGTTTATAAGATTACAGCAAAGTGATGCACTTACATGCATGATGCATCCCTTTCAAATAATACTTTGATTTATTATTTTCCAGAGGTCAATTTCAAAGGCTTCTGTATATTTGGATGTACGTAACTCGACTCAAGTTTGGATTTTACAGAATTATATAACTTTAGAGCTTTGTCTTCTGCAGAATTACTTATTACTTAAGTAACAACTAAAATGGTTATGGTTCGATTCTCACTAGCATATATGTAAAGAACTAAAGATGGGTGGGTATATAATTAAAGAACAAAATAATAATTGCAATAGTTAAATCACGCACTAGTGTATTGATCAAGAAAAATTAAGTCTATGACTCTACGCCCTCAGCTCTGTCAATACATTTTAGCGGTGCGTTACATTGTAAACTTTTATTAGTATCTTATAGTGAGAATTAAGTGAGAACTTTCAAATGAACGATTAGATGACATGCACATTAAAATTTAAAGATATCAATTAATATTTAAAATACTTATTCAACCGTTTATTTAAAAGTCTTCACCTAATCTTTATTATAAGGTTCTCATTTGAAATTTACTCGTTAAAACACTCGATAAAATGTATTTTTTCTAATCAAGATTTTACCTATGTTCACCTAACATTGGTCAAACAAAATGATTAGTGTTGACTGAACCATATTTTTGAATCCCGGTTAAAACTCATTTTACTTATGTTCACCTAACATTGCTCAAACAAAATGAACAGTGTTAAATGAACCACATTTCTGAATCCCGGTTAAAACCCACCACCTTATATGTCATCTAACATTGCTCTCAAACAGATAAGTACGAGAAAAAGAAAAGTAGTGTCATGTAAGTCTACGTTGTAATCGATTAGTGTTGATTGAACCACATTTTTGAATCCTAGTTAAAACTCATTTTACTTATGTTCACCTAACATTGTTCAAACAAAATAAACAGTGTTAAGTGAACAACAGAATCCCGGTTAAAACCCACCACCTTATGTGTCATCTAGCATTGCTCTCAAACAGATTAGTACGAGAAAAAGAAAAGTAGTGTTATGTAAGTCTACCTTGTAATCGATGACTATTATGACTAACACTACCTTGATTAATCACAGTGATACCTCCATGTGAGAACATGCTCTTCAAAGACGTATAACACAAGGTAAGATCTTGTCAACCTTCTCTAAACCAACGTTACTTACAAGGTAAACTTCCATCCGCTCATAAACACCTACATAAACATCTAGTAAACAACCAAAAAGCCATCCTTAACTCTCTCTCTCAAAGGAAATGGGAGAGGCTTCAAAACAAGTAGATCTTGCTACTGTTCTAGGAATCTCAATCAAGGAAGATCAGACACAAAGAAGTGAAACAACAACAGGTCATCAAACCCAGACAGTTGATACTACCCCAATATGGAAACCAAGTCCCCAGCACAATGGCAGCACGCTGTACGATTCATTTGAGCTTCGAGCTGTGACTCTACAACTTAACAGAGCGATTCAAGGCTCGAGAGCACCCACTTCGCCTCTCTACATGTACTGCTTCAATTCACCCTTGTACAGAGAAGGTTTGGATCGGATGCGCAAAGCAAGCGTTAAGGCACGAAAGAAAATTTTGTGCTCGGAGGCGTCTACAGCCTGCGAGAGAAAGTCGAGCACAGAGGCTACAAAGGGGTTTGTGTCAAGAGCATGGAATAAAGTGAAGCAAGGTCTTGTGAGGAACAAGCAAAGGAACTTTTGAAGGTTAATAAAGTCCTCTCCTCAACATTTTAGCAGTTAGATCGAGCTGTTGGAGTTTTCAGTGATGTATAGCTTTAAAATCTTCTTAGATATAGGATTTTTATGTACATAGGAGACAGAAGCCTTTCTGAAGGGCCAAAAACAGAGCTAGTGTGCAAGAAGTGAACTGGAGCACTTACTTCTGCAGATTCTAATATACATGTAATTTCGCATCACCCTCAACTGGAATCATTAGCCTTGAAATATATGCCTTTTTTCCAATTCATATAGCCATGTAAACTGAAGTGAAGACTGAAAAACAAAGCATGACAATCTCACTCCAAAGTAAAACTATGGAAAAATCTCTCTTTCATTGATGGTAAACAAGGTTCATATACAATCGCACTTTCAGGTAGAAGCATCATGTTTTAGATCACAAAACAAAAGATACATGAGGTGATATGGTGGTATACAACATGTGAATAATTCTAAAAAGAAAAGGAGATAGTAGATACAATCAAAACTTTGATTACTAATTTAAGTACCTATGGACCACTGCTATGTCAGTTTGAGAGCCATTTCTTGAAGAAGAGCTCGCTTCTGTGAAGCGTTGATTACATGGGTTGTTTCAGCATTCTCAAGGACATCGGTGATAATGGCAGCTGCATGACCAAGTGGCTCCTCAGCAGCCCTCTTCAACATGAATGCCTGCACAGGAGTTTAAGGTTATTGACACTGAACATTACAGCGTGATCAATACGCTTCATACAAGTATACATAGAAGCAAGAAAACACAGTGAGAGAGAGGAGGACCTGGCCATGATGAGATATCGATAATGTACAAGGTTGCTGAAACCAAGGTTCCCCATCAATCTGAACAGGAAATGCCGCAAAAAGCTGTATCCTAATTGACTGGCCCTGCGCAAGTCTGCGAGCACGAGAAAGCCCAACCTGTTCCCACAAAACACAAAAATTCAGAAAACATTTCCACATACATCCCAAATTCCATAGTTCAAGCTTGAATTGACTAATCAAACTTATGCACTGTAGTTGATAACTAGGTACTCAAAATTGCCTAACAATTATTTATGCTAGAATAACAACTACCGTAAGAAGTTTCATATCCTAATACATGGATAAGCCAAACTTGTAAAACCAGAAACCCAACTTACCTGTAGTTTCCCAAGGTGCCATGTTCCAGATATGCTCACAACCTCAAGAATTTTGTCATGCATGGATTGCGGATCAAAATTATCATACGTTTCATCTTCATTTTGCCACAAATCTACGCCACCCATGTAGCTTCCAATATTAGCAACAAGTACACCTTCTGCATCCTGCAAATTTATCTATATCTTAGAGACTGTTCAACACGTAGAATCTCAAACTTGCCAACCATCCTTTATCCAACCATCCATAGCTTAAGAAATGCAGTGATGATTTTGGAATTAGAAATCAGTACGTGTTATCCACACTCACCTCAGGGACCTCTATCTCAACACCATCTACTTCAACCCGAACTTGCCAAGGAAAGTCTACAAATGTTCTATCCATTATACCCTTGGCCCCTTCTCTTGCATAAAGGACTTTATTCATGAACTGCAGGTATATATAACAATTAAAAATAGGTCAAAGTCTGAAGGAGAATAGCTTAAAACTAAGACTCTAAATCAAATTAGTAACAAAAAAATAATAGATCTAAAATGTGATCCACACGGTATGATATTGATTTCAATTGCTTCCCTTTTCAAAAGTTACTATCACATAGCTAGCCTCCGTTCCTTGGGGAAGTTTGATCTTAAACAACTGTAACTATATTTGGGTTAAGGCTTGACATTACCTGATTATAGAACTTCTCTGGGTTCTCCTCACGAAGATTATGAATGTCCAGAGCAACCTTAGCATCACATCCGATTCCTGCAAATGAAGATTGCCAGAGCTGGTTAGCAGTGGGAGCACATGATAGTCCACACAGTGATACAGTATGTAGAGCAGAAATAAAGAAACACTGAAGTAGTAATAATCCTAATGCAGGTAGTAGTAATTACATGTTGTTGAATCCCAACCAAAACCATATTGAGCCAAAACCAGATGACATGTTAAGCCAAACTCTCAGAATAGTAGTAACTTTTACATCAGATGGGCTAGCTTTGATTACCCCAAAATCAAGTGATTTGTAGATTGACAAGTTTGGGGTTGTAACTCAATTTATATTCAGCGTGTACAGAAAATAAGAGGTGTCAAGATGTAAAGCCAAGCAGAGACTTCACAAAACTATTCTGCGAGTTTAACTGAACTCTGAGTTGAGCCAGAGCACAGATGAAAACATATAAACCAAAAAATAAAAAAATAAAATGCCAGACAAATCGAACCAACGAAAATTGTTCATACCACTTATAAACCAGATACCTAAGCTAATATGATAACTTACCAAGGTAATTGTTCATAAATTTTGGCGGTTGAAGTTGCTTTCCCTGTTGACTTAAAATTGCTACTTTCCACCGGTCAAGAATGGTTACAGCTGCATGCTCTATGTGGTGCAAAACAGTGCAAAGGCCTCCCTGTCTCTCCACTGAACCCAAACCACCTCCCCACGATAAAACTCTAGCCAGATCATTCCCTGTTCCAGCAGGAAGAATAGCAACTGGAGGAGGAGAGACAAAATTTTGCTTCTCGATGGCATCCAGAACCCAGCCAACTGTACCATCTCCCCCACAAACAAGAACTCTGAAGTGTGGCACCTTTCTGAATAAGTACAGACCCACCTCTGGCCCCTGTGCTGAACTCAGTTCAAATACCTACATGGAACACACGGATCACACAAGAATCAGACAGTAAAATATAACATATGTGAAGAGAAGAAAACTACACCAATCTCCCTGTAATTCAATTTGATACATAGCTCCATATCTCATACTGATAAATGTTTAGCACTCAGCAGTTAGAGAATACTTCTTTACAGTTTCCTGCCACTTTGAAGGAATAGGCTGGAAGGTCACAATCTTTATTTCGTAAAGCAAGTACACAGTAGAAATCAAACCTGGATGGGGTTGAGAAGAATGTTCAAACGTTGTCTCAGGGAATTCCCACGCTGAGCTCCACTCTTCTTGTTGATGAAAACCAACAAGGGTCTTGCATCAGACGACAAATCAATTAACTCATATCTTTGTTTCATCCGTAGAGACTCTTCCTTCTTATTCATAGATGAGCTCTTTTGGATACTGGGCTTAGAATCCAATTTGTTATCTACATCAGTATCTCGGTGCTGCAAATCCACATCCACAACACCGTTGCAATTTTCCTCCATTTCATGAGAACCATTAACAGCTTGATTAGTATCAGCTGTGCTTTCGGTAGACATATCCCCAGTACTGCCACTATTTCCAGTCCCAGTAGAGATTGTATTTCCATGCTTGTACTTCTTGCTCTGACTTCTAATACTTGCACGCACTGTAGATGCTATCTCATTGGCTCCATGAGTAATTGAGCTCAAAAATCCACCTGACGGAGTCTGGTTCAATTCCTTAACATGAAGGGGTGATAGAATCAACCTTCTGAACGGACCTAAATCACACACATCACCAGTTTCATTGGACATGCTACTGTGGCAATCAACATGTACCAGTCGTTGACACCACAGGCAGCACCATATTGGGGATCCGCTAAGAAAGGAACCACTACAGGGCTCTTCACAATAGCTGCAGAAAGAAGTCTCATCGGGTTGGTCTGAAACCTCAGTCCAACGGACAGCCCATTGGTGCATTACACGCTCATAACCAATCATGGATACACACTTGCAGTCCTTTTGTGCACTAGAAGAGCATCCTAGATGAGCCGCTGCATCACAAATACTGCAACGGTGCAGAAAACTGTCTGAAGCTGACAGAGGCCCGAGGGTTTGAGAAGGGCCAGTGGTATTGAAACAAACACAGCAATTAAAGTTCTTTCCACGAGATACAGATTCTAAAACCCAAGTATGAGGAGCTACAGGAACTTTGTGACGTGCTTTTGGATTTTTCTTTGACCTGGCTATGGCTTTCATCCAACTTAGATTGATATTTCTCCTCCATTGGAAGGCAGAATAGGCTATAGTCAAAATCCCGACTAGGGCAGCAACAAGGCAAGATACAATAAATAGGCAATCAGTCGGATTCTTGTTGTTCCAATTGGAGAAAAACAAATCCATATCTCCATCTTCATCCATCCTTAGTCACTACCTCCTTAATCTACATACACAAGTACATAATCTGTCAACTCCCCTCCCACCAACAACAACACACCAGCTTAATTAGCACGCGAATCAAACTTATATATCTTCCAACCTATAAACTTATTCAACCACCCGACTCATCAGATGACTTGACTGATCCTTCAGGCCGAATAATGCTTACGATAACATAACCACTCCAACCTATTCGAAACAGAAACTGATCAATAACAGGAATATTCATTTCCAAACATTTCGAAAATCAGAGGCAAAAGCCACATTATCTACTTAACTGTTATCACTACATAATCTCCACCATAAATGAGTGCTAGTTTACACATCAAACTCCACAAAATCAAGGCTGCAGTAAAATCAATAAATGTTATAAAATCAAAGCAACAAACAAGTTGAGTTTCTTCTCCAAATTCTCAGGCAACGAAGCAAGTAATCCAGCAAACAGAAGCACATAGATACATTCTAGCGTGTATATATATACATACGGTGAAAATCTGAAACGAAAATTGATTGTATCACAGGAAAAGAAAGATCATTGAAAAATGAAAAACGAGAACTTACAGTGACGACGGAGATGGATCGCGACGGCGGCGGAGGCGAGGAGAGGAAACCCTAGCTCTTGATCGGCGCAGAGAGAGAGGGAGGAAGCTAAAGAGTGTAGGAATCGAAGCAAAACTCAAATCCAGGGACAAAGCAAATGCCTTTCGTAATGTTATTATTATTATTTTTATTTTTATTTTTTATTTTAATTAATTTGGGTTTTAAGATTCTAAATGGGGATGGTGGTGGGTGTTCTAGAGAGGGCGCGTAGAGGTATCACTACGAATCTATTTGCCGACTGAGGCGGAGACCCCTTTTGTGGGTCCCCGCGGTGCACAGGTGGCTTGTATGGGACTTGACACTTTGATTGCTCTGGCCTCTGTGTGGGGGACGGGGTGCCTTATTCTGGCCGACATAAAAATAATTTCACTCATTTTCTTTTTTTTTCGTTTTTCTTTTTCTTTTTTATCAACAACCTCGATATTCTTCTAAAACAACCTCGATTAATTTAGTATCTCAAAAAAAAAAGATATTATTTTAGAAAATCATACTGTAAAACCATGTACAATGTGAAGTTGTAACTAATGTAATAGTCACTAGCCTCAAGTATTGGCTATTGATTAGGACCCTCTATGAACCAGTTTGAATGGCACACAAGGACACTCTAAATCTATCAAGTAAATCAACCAGTTTGAAAGGAAATCAACCAAGTAACCAACCACATTGTTCCTCAGCCGATGGTGAAAGTTCCTCAGCCGATGATTCACTTTCACCAGGTGACTGGGAAGAGAGAAAGAGACCGAAACATGTCACCAAAAGACTCTACTAAGGCAAATATGGGTTGTATCAAATTACCGGATTATATTTGTGGATAAATGGATCATGTGCTTAAAACATTTTTTCATCAAAAAAAAAAATTCGAGAAACTCATATGGATAAACAAAACTCCCACGACGACATGCTTAACCATTCAACATTTGAAGAATGCACTAGCTCCGCCAGGTGAGAAATGTGCCTCCTTGTGATCTCTGGTCTTGAATTCTTTTGTGGCGTCGGTAACAACATGATAGGTAGGCAGGAATAGCTATCTGTATTCTATACAGCATCAGATATACCAAAAATGCAATTTGCATGAAACTCAGCTACATTCTGTTTAGGAACTCAAGAGAACCTCTATAAGCTAATGAGAGCAGGCCAGTGCGATTTCTAAAAGAAACAGCATAAAAGGAGAAAGTTGCAAATCATGAAGAATGTATAAGCAGAAAGTTGCAAATTTCTCGGTATGAAAGATAAACATTTGTTGACCACTGCGGATTAAATGTAAGGTGTGAGCTCACATTCCATATGAAACCATGTAGATAGATCAAGCTGTAGATAATAGGAATAGGTTTTCATAAACAAAACTTCAGCTAGGAAGGACATAGTACTCTACTACATTGAAATGAAAAATAATAACCAACCATACTCATTTGTAAAAGTGACAGTCTAACATAAAACAATCAAAAACCATCCCATATCTGTCTCTCAATCTTAAACGCAAATAGTTCCTAGATCATTTTGCATAACCAAGCCATATAAGTTGATGTCTCAGATGGCAACAACGATCCGTCCAGCAACTTGGTCCAAATCCCGCTGACCGCTGGGTGTGATTTTCCTTCCACTGTACAGAACAAATATTGTTTAATAACATAGAATTACAGGACTACTTTCAGAAATCAACTTGTCAAACAATAGATATTGCAAAAATGTACACATAATACTGAAGTTATGTGAAAGAAACATACCCCTTGGGGTCAATCTCAACAATCTTCAACTGCTCTAATTGCTGAAGAATGTGACGAGCAATACCACCACTGCTCTTACAGAAATGCGGTGGACGACTACCATTCCTCTTGCTTCCTCCATAGATCCTACGGAAGGCACCAACACCAAGACCACCCCTCAAGTAGATTTTCCTTGCCATAGATGCTGCAAAGAGAAGTCATTTACGATGAAAAAATGGAGTTTTTCAATAATGTGAGAGATTGTGTGTGGGGTGAATAAAGGGAGGATGAAATCTGCAATCTGCATACCAGCTCTGATGAAGTACCAATCAGGGTCATAAGGAGCCAGCTCCTTAAATGTAGCAGTCTTCACGATGTCAGTCCACTCAGGGAGCTCAATCTACATCAATGTAGAATATAAGTTATCAGCAAGGTAGCAATTACAGCTTGCAACAAATAACAGCTGATGTAGACAGAACAACACTTTTCAAACTCTTGAAAGAAATTTAAGACATAGCATTATGAGAATTAAGTAATCCATGGAAGCAACAGAACCAAACTTTCACTGAATTTGTTTATCGTTCAAGAGAAGTGGACATGATGTTCGCTGAGGAAATAAATCTACACAGAGCAGCTAATACACCAACTCAGAAAGAAACAAGACATAATAGGTCCAGTTTACACTGAAGCCTGTTATAATGCCTGTATCTTTTTTCTCTTTCTCTTCAGATGACCCGTAAAAACACAGTTTACACTGTATTAGGGTCAGTCATACCAATTCAGCTGAGGTAAAATATGAGCACGAAACTGTTTCCTACCTATTTACAACCTAAAAAGGTAGAAATCTGTTTCAGATTGCAGATAAACACAAAGTCATCGAAGCACACAAACCAATCCCTACCTCTCTTCAAAATTAAAAACCAATATACTAGATTCAAACTCTTCTCCCCGTCAGCCGTATCAAATAGCTACCATTCATTTTCGAAAGCCATATATAAAGAACTCAAACAGCACAACCAAAACTAACACCAAATCTTGAACGCAAAATCTACACAGATCCTTTCATACACAGTCAGTAATTGCAGAATCACACAAACATGCATATAAACAGAGGCACAGGAGAGAGAGAGAGACTGACCTTGCCGGATCGCTTAAGATGAGCGGCGTAGGCCTTGACGAACTCATGAGGGGACACGTCTTTGACTTTGTTAGCCGTCGCCATTTTTCGCTTCTGCTTCTTCTTCTTTCTGCTGCTGCGGCGGAGCTCACCTGCGACTTGTGCCTATGAGAGAGAGGAGTGTGAGGTTTGCGATTAGGGTTTAATTTATTTGGGGAGTCCATTGTGGTTTCTGAATGAAAGTACGTGCTTGCCCTTCGTTTCTTTCACGAATAACAGGCTGGGCTCTGATTGCTTGGTTGTTGGGTTCAATGATAAGGCTGGGGTTCTGGCCCAAAATCTGTCTCGCCCAGCCCGCTTGTGAGCTCATGTGGATTTTATTGGTCTTTGAATCAATGAATTGATGATTCATAGTTTTCGACTTTTCGTACTGTTTTGTTCATCAGAAACGTATGCAATTGGTTCATGGGTTCTTTGTGACACTGCTTGATACAAGTTATTACTACTTGATACTTGTTATATTGCGACTCCAGAGTACCATGTGCTTAAAAGTTATAATCTCTTAATAAAACAAAGTTTAGTTCTTTACATGCAATGTTGTTTAGAATATTGGAGGAAACTAAAAAAATCAAGCAATACTCACATCTTGTCATTCTAGCTTGATATAACGTACCAGATAGTTAACCACTGCAAGGTGGTCTAATGGTTCTTACCTAATTAGGTGTGTTCCTTTAGTTACCTCCTTCTTCTGAGGATTGCATCAGGACAACCACTTACTCTGTTTGAAACAGCAAATGACTCTTGGTACTCTCATTATCCTATATAAATAATTTAGTTGGACATTATAATAGACAACTTATCTGAAACTGGTTTTAACTTTTTTCGCTGGGGTCTTTTGCACCTAGTTTCACATGTCCTAGCAAGTACTATGTGGTACGTCTTCTGTCCGTCTCCAGAAGATGCCAACACAATTTTCGCTGAGATGACACAACAGCTTGTCCCTAAGGTACGTGGATTCAGAATCGAAGACGCAACAACTTGTCTCTAAAGTGGATGTAGAATAGGGGTTCAAGACAGTTCCATATCTCTTAGGAAAGATGCCTATCAATGTGGATGTGGGAGGATACAGTGAATATCTGTTACGAGAAATCTTAATTAGCAGGTTAATTAGGGTTATTTTGAATCTTCCCTGATTTTATTTTAAGCAACGTCTCCTTTTTCTGTCTCTAAGTGCTTGTTGTTTGTGCCTGTTGGTACTGCTTTTTACTTCTCTGGTTACATACAATTCAATTCTGAATTCTCCTTTTCATTCATCAGCATAAAAAGACGACGCCGCTTGAACACACTGGAGCAACATAGTCACCAAATAGAAACACAATCCTTTGTAGCAGTTATCTTTTATGTTGTATCGACGCAGTTATCTTTATTGGAATTTTTGATGTGATATTTCAAAATACAAAAATTATTTATTGAGGTTAATTGTAGTCAATTAATTGGTGCTTTGATTTCCAACATAACCTTCATTCCATAAATATGTCTGTTACAATTGTAACACATATTAACTCTTTCTTGTCCGTTACAAAGACTAAAGTTATGATTAATTAATGCTCAGTATCATGACTTGTAACCAATCTTCCTTGTTGAGCTATATATATATATCCCTATCTTCATGACCATGACATATACATATATAACAGTTGTACATTATCACTATAATATTCTTCTCGTCGGTCTTCTCATTCTACTTGATCATATGCTCTCTTATTCATCTTTCAAGTGCCAAAGAAAGTTATCAAGCGGTTCTAGGATCCGAGTATTGCGAGTGTACACTTACGAGGATCAACGGTTATTGTACCCTGGAGGGTAGACGCCATAAACCTATTACACCGAGACATTGTCTCCGAGGGGCGAAATCTACTCTTAAGGGCAGTGTTTACACGCCTCAACCTTAAACATTTTCCTGAACAAGTGTTTGACTCAAGCTTCATAATCAAAGATAAGTATTTATATTTTGTTAATTTATTGTTATTTTGGCATCATTATAAGTATTATTATTTGTTAATAATTTTGAGTATTCATGTGATTTTGTAGGTGACAAAATCTGATGGCGTTATTAACATCCATCGACCCAAATCTTCCAACAATCTTTTATGTTGTATCGACCGCCCCTTATCCATAATTGCTTCTACCAATTTTTTATTACAGCCTTTTCTACCAATCTGCCCATTCTACAAGGTCGATCAATTTCAATGGAGGGGCTGAACTTGCTGAACTTTGAAAATTTCATGTTCGTTCAAACTTCAAGTCTATAGCATATCCAATTTTATTGGTAACTTAGAATATAGTTTAAACTCTTGGGGGAGTCACTTCTAAGAAGATACAGACCGATCCAATCGAGTCATCTGAGTAACCAAAATGTTCAGCTGCCAGAAACAAAAGAACCCACCACAGCTGAGTCTCAGTGACTGTGGCCGATGCGTGGCCGATGCCAATCCAGCAGTTCACAACGATCAATTAACAATCTCACAACTGAGTTTATATGGCTTTGATCAACATTGACTACATGTCTACATTATATGGCTTTGGCTTTGATCATGACTACATACAGGTTCTAGTCTTTGGTACATGTATAGCGTCAGTGTGTAATATCGAACATATATGTTTTGCCATTTGAGGCTACAGAAAATATGGCAATTTCAAACACTCCACGTAGAGTCGACAAGAAAGATGGATCGGTAAACAAGGCATGCCACAACACATATTACATTAGATGAAGCCAGAATCCTCTTACGAGTTAAACAACCATGAACCATAGGTTTTTAGCCTAGTCCACATGCACACTGTAACTAAGTTCCCAATATCCAGAAGACAGGTAGATCATAGGATTGCTAACATATTCATATAGGGAGATAAGTAATGTAGACGGTTAAACACGACTCATACATATGAGTTACTTGGTCTTGGGGCGGAAGATGGGGAAATTGAATATAGGCTTGGCCCCTTGAGTATCCTTCTTCGGGCAGTCCTCCTCCAAGTGAGCCGCGCCACAATAGGTGCAAAACATCTTAACAACATAGCTTCTAACTCCACTCCCAGGGACGTAAGAACCCCATGTACATCCCTCTGGTAAAGTTTCTGGAAGCTTTTTTTTAACCCCGTACAAGGTTTAGGAACTTTTTCCATCATAGCTTGGACGAAGTCGTCCGTACTCTTACTCCAAATTTCGTCTGGCGGGAGATTTCGATCTTCAGGAGTCGAATATAAGCGGGCTAAATGTTCGTCTGAATAATCTAGATCGGTGTTGTCCGGCTTCGCCTCCTTGGCTTGGTTTGGGTCTGGGTCTGTCGGTGAGGTTGCGAGGACCAGATCCGATGGTGAGGATGTGGGGTTCGGCCTCTTCGCTGGGGTCAGTCCTGGTGGTGAGGATGTGGGTATCAGTTCCGGTGACGAGGGTTGGAGCCTCATGGTCGTCATCGCTGCCTTCGATTAGGGTTTGGCGTCTCCTTCAAGTCGGTCGCTATTTCGATCCCAAAGGAGCAAGGCCTCGATCTTATATATACCATTCCCATTCTTGTTCCCATTCCCATTCCCATTCGGATTTGGACTTTAAATTAGTATATGCCTCGCTTTCTGAATAACGACGACATGCTATTTCAATATAAACGACATGCTATTATTTCTATCACACTCAGTCGCACGGCCCTCTCAAATTCATTTTGAAAATTTTTAACTTTCAAAAATGAAAAAAAGCTTAACTAGGGTTTCTCATCCACCGTTTTTCAAATTAATCTCTCTCTCTCTCTCTCTCTCTCTCTCTAATTTCACTTCCAGCTTTACTTCGCTTCTCTCTCAATCTCTCTGAAATTGATAGCAATTCCATTTATGCTCAGATCGGAGCTCAAGGTACTGTTTTCCTCCATTAATTCTGCTTCGTTTCGTTTGGTTTTCGTCTACTAAATTCATTTATTTCGCTTCACTGGTCTTCGTAACCACTAGCCCTAGATCTTTGCTTTCAAATATTTTTGGTTTGGGGTTGGGTTATGGCGACGGGTACGAAGGTTAGGGTTTCGGTTTTAGTTTCATATTTCAGGATCTAGAAGTTTTGATTAGATTTGGTAAAAATTTGATCGTTATATTTGGTAAATTTTGTTGGAAGATTAAATCAAAACTAGTTTGATTTTACTGTGCTAGCAGTTTTTATTCAATTTAGGTATGGTTGAGTTTGCATATCATTATTAGCTGAGTAATTTTGTTTCCAAATTTCGATTGGTAAATCACGCTTCATGAGTGAGTTTGATTGTAGTTGCATTAATAGACTGTGATGTATAACTTACAGGACTGTAAAGGGTAGAGGTGTACATACAGCTGTGAAGGATGGGTGTCGAGAATTATCATGTAATTGAGCTTGTCGGTGAAGGTTCCTTCGGGAAGGTATACACGGGAAGACGCAAGTTCACAGGCCAGGTACTTATGTTCTGCATTTCTGAAAACTTAATTTTATTTAGTTTTGGTCTTTTTCTCTGATTACATGTTTTTGTGGCTGTTTTTCAGACTGTTGCGATGAAATTCATTATGAAATTTAAGACAAGAAATTGAGGTACTAGGCTCATGTTTACTCAAATCTAATCTGTACATCTTCCTTGATTTGGTTAATGCTCATTTCTGTTTTGTTTTGTTTTAATTGTTGTCTGTTGTATGATGTAATCTGCTGTTAAATCTGCAGATTCTAAGGAAGCTGAAGCATGAAAATATCATTGAAATGCTTGATTCCTTTGAAAGCCCACAAGAGTTCTGTGTTGTCACAGAGTTTGCACAAGTATTGATTTCTTCCTTATCTAAAGTACCCTATTTTGACTGTATTCCTTTGGAAGCCCACTAGCATGTTATTGTGGAAAGTAGGAAACTCTGCATATGTTTAAATATCAAGGACTTTCTTTGATATGCAGGGTGAACTATTTGAGATTCTTGAGGATGATAAGCACCTTCCGTTCAAGCAATTGCTAAGCAATTGGTACTTTCTTGTCACCATGCCAGTTTATATCCCATCTCTAATTGTCATACCTTTCCGGTTAGGATTTGAT
Organism: Fragaria vesca subsp. vesca; assembly: GCF_000184155.1. Classification (NCBI taxonomy): domain Eukaryota; kingdom Viridiplantae; phylum Streptophyta; class Magnoliopsida; order Rosales; family Rosaceae; genus Fragaria; species Fragaria vesca. Next base: position 7,822,237 of record NC_020495.1, on the reverse strand, counting down.
AACTTTCTGTTTACCAAATATTGCAGGTGAGAGCATTGCATTATCTCCATTCAAACCGCATCTTCCACCATGACATGAAACCGCAAAACATTCTCATTGGTGCTGGTTCTATTGTTAAGGTTAATATGTTTACTATTAGTATTCTTATAAGTTTGGGTGTCTATTTACCAGTATCTTTGAAACAATAAGCCCTGAAGGCTGCATAGTATTCTTATAAGTTTGGGCGTTTATTTACCAGTATCTTTGAACAATTAGCCTGAAGGCTACAGCTAAAACTACCGATGTTGGCTGTATTTGTTTGTCAGATCTAGACAAGAAAATCAAAGAATCATAGTCTGTCATTTCCTTTTGTCCATGGAGAAACAAGATGGCCTGTATCAGATTCTTGCGCCGCAAGTTAAGGAAGAAAACAAAGAACAAGTGAGAGCCGTCGCAGAACTTGCAAAGCAATGCCTCAAGTTGAGCAGTGCAGAAAGACCAACAATGGAAGAAGTGGCCAGGGAGTTAAAGAGGCTGTCGGACACTTATCTTACAGTTCATGTTAATTAATTTCTCTGCTCTTCTCCTATCTAGCAGCTATATGTACATGTTTGCTTCTTATATGTGATGCAATATTGTTAATTCAGCTTGCATTCTTTATCTGAACAGACTACGTTGGGAATTGGGACGCAGCAACTAGTATATGTTTCTGAAACAAATCACAAAAGTTACCTAACTAGTATATGTTGCCTTGTTTCATGTCAATGCTCTGCGTGCAATAGCTGGTCTAAGTACTGTGAACATAAATTACATGCTATCAATAATCAATTAATGAATCACAGCCTGGATCAAAAAGATGAACTAGTGGACTTAGTGTCAGAAGTGACCGGACGGCGGAGGGAGGTCCGAGCTCCGTCGTCGCTGCAAAGAAGCTTGAGACCGTGGGCGGTCTGAGTTGCGTTCTGACGTTGTACAAGCTAATCCATATTTTAGGGTTTTTTATGAGTTCATTTGAATGAAAGTAAATTTTTTTTGTTGCACAAATGACTAAATTTTTACTAAAGTTTTAACAAACTATATTATTTTAAGACTATTTTGCCCTCACCTCTTCAACATGAAAAGACTTTGCCGGAACCTCGGACTCCGGTCATCGGAATTTCCCCGATCGTGGGACTCCGGTCACCGAAATTTCTCCAATAACCAGCTACTGACCTCCAGTAACTGGTTCCTGACCCCCAATAACCAGTTACTGATCAGTAACCAGTTACTGACCCCCAGTAATTAAGTTAATCACCGGATTTTGGTCACCGGTCGTCGGATTTTCTCAATAATCAAGTTACTGACCCTTAGGAATCGAGTTACTGACCATAATATCAATTTAAAATCAACATCTCAAACTCTAGAAAATCACTATGGTATGCAGGCACATAGAATGCTAATGTAACTTAATTTAACAAAAACTGACAATTAGAATCCACATTGAAAATCCTCAATATAAAACTCAGCAAAAACCAATTACAAGTCCTAAACCTTGAAACTAAATATGTTCAAATCCCTATAATGATACCACTGGTACTAGCTAGTAAAATTTCACACTTAATGAATCATCGATCTCTTCTCCTCAACCTCTCTTCCAGTACAAATCATTCATTCTCACCGCCTTCTTCCCCAGACTCTGACCACGCAACGCTTCTCCGGCGTTGTCTAATCTCAACGGTAATACCAGTGGCTCCGTCTCGGTTGCGGACCCTTGAGGTAGCGCCGACATGAAATGATCTCAGTGCAATACTTGACCGACGACGGTGGCGACGACGAGCTCACTAGATTGGATTGACGTGGACTTCGTCAATGTGACGAGCCCGGAAGCTCCCGGACCTTGTTGGAGCCGGGGATGAAGCGGCGGGTGGGGCAGCATCAGCGAAGGAGGGCGGCATCGGCGAAGGAGAGAGAGAGAGAGAGAGAGAGAGAGAGAGAGAGAGAGAGAGAGAGAGAGAGAGAGAGAGAGAGAGA
>NC_020495.1:7816708-7820228 GCF_000184155.1 Fragaria vesca subsp. vesca | reverse complement strand
GAGAGAGAGAGAGAGAGTTTTAGATCAGAGAGATAAGATGAGAAGAGGGTAAAGTCGATATTTTATTAAGAATCATTGAAATTGGTTATGAGAAAAGATTTTCATTGGATTAGGATTTATGAACTCTGTTTTTGAGTATTTGGGCATTTTCCCTTTATATAGTTTCAAACTGACGGCTGAGATCTTACGGTTTATAAAATCCAATGATTCAGATCAACTCTCTATATTTTCTATTTTTAATTAAATTTTTGGATAATATCAACTTCTAAAAATCATTAAAATTAAATAGCTCCGATATTCAAAAACGCTTCCGTAAAATCCTACGAACTCGTAACGACGTTTAGGTTAATCTTATGGGTTCGAAAGACATACAAAACTCGACAAACTAAAAAATTTTAAAAAAATTCGAAAGCTACTAATAATTGAAAGAATAATAAAAATCGAAATAAAAATAGCTCGAAAAATATTTTTCTTTTAAAAATAGAAATTCAAAATTCTGAGATGTTAAATGGATGCAAGTTTGTAGCTAGGTTAATCGATTAGAATGATGATCTTCTCAAAAAAAAAAAAAAAAGAAAAAGAAATTAGAATACGTAAAAACAACATGAAAACCAAACAAAACACACGTGCTGCATTCCAATTTCTCTGGCATGAGATCTCTCTTCCTTCTCCGATGTTCCTGTAACAAATAATCAACCTTATCCAGATAATTAACACCACTTCTCCCGCAAGGCACAAACTCCTTACATTTTTACCAGGTAGAAATATATTTGCCCACGTTTGACATTTACGTTCGGACACGTAAATTTCTCATGTTTGTTTCTTGGTTTGATCAACATACACAGATATAGCTCGGGATAATGATCCATGACTAGGTCTCTTCCTAGCTCATTCGATGATTCCTATTCCCTTCCAAATATATCAGTCCCCAGATCACACAGTCATTCAAATTCAACCGGTAAATTCAAGTCGACTGGTTATATCTCAGCCGTTGGATTTTAACGAGCCTTAATCTACTGACAGTTAGAACGGGATTGTCAAAAATATAGAGTCAAACCCAAACAGTAAACGCCACTCTAATCTCCCCAGCTTCCAGCTATACAACACAGTGAGAATCGTAGTGATCAACAAACAGAGACCTTTTTGTGTTGTCTTTATATATCAAAGTCCTACTAGGATTCATTTTCCACGTCAAATATACACGCACGCCACTGTCGTCTATATATATGAGAGCTCCCATTTCCTTGGATCAATCTCATTTCCAAGTCTTAGCAGGGAATATATAGTATGGAAGCCCAGAAAGGAGAAGGAGAAGTGGTGATGAGTTCTGATTTGCTGCTTCCAGTTGGGTTTAGGTTTATGCCAACAGATGAAGAGCTCGTCAGATACTATCTCATGAACAAAGCTTGTTTTAGAGCTGTACCAGTTGCTGATGCGATTCAGGAGATCGATGCGACTCGGTTTTACAGCAACCATCCGAAGAATCTAGGTATACTATAGCTGGTTACCTTCTCCCTTTCCCCTTTTCGTTTCATGAATCTCAATGCATGATGTATTGCATGCTGCTAGCTTATGTAAGTTGAGGAATCTATATATTCACCGACATCCATGAGTTATAGAATATGATGTTTTTGTTTCAGGTAATAAGAAGGCAGAAGATGGTGAAATATTATGTGATTAATAGTTTTAGTGAAGCACGTACAGAAGCCTCCATTTAAGATCATGACAAATGATATATATCATGACAAATGATATATATAGGATCTCTCATATATTAGACCGGAAATGGAGTAGGCTAGGGTTTTGGAATGCAGATCGAGTCCCTTGACCTATAGGCTATATGAACACTTTACCTAATATGACATTCTTTACCTAAGAAATCGATGAAATACAACACAAGAGAGATGGATTTGTGTTTTATGTTTGGGAATATATTGAATCATTAATTGAACATTCTTCTAACCTATTTTCACTTTGCGAGCCTAACCTCAAAATCTTTGAAACAACAAATTTTTCGAGTGACATGCTAGATTCAATATATATCTCAAATTCTTTAGACATAAGCTTCCCAAACATAGTTATTTAGTTTTTTTTCCCCTTAACAGAACTGATTTCTCAGTGTACGTTAGCAATCTAGATAGGTTTACATATACGTAGTCGCATCGTTTCGCATGCATATATTCTATATGCTTAATCTATATGCGCATGGATATATTCTATACGCATGCTTCAGTTCGAGTAACATATTTGGCTGACCAGTATTTTACTTCAACAATGCAGTGACGTTCTCTAATGGGGAGAGGGAGTGGTTCTTCTTTATCCATGAAGACGATGAAAATTACAGTGGCAGCTGCCGCAGCCATGCCCAGAGAAGAAGAAATGTTCGAGAAGTCGGAAACGGGCTAGGGTTTTGGAAACCAAGCGGATCAGAAAACCCGATCTACAGTAAAGATGGAAATGTCTTTGCCACCAAGATCTTCCTCACTTACTTCTCCGGAAGTTGTCACTCCAAAAAACCAAAGAGAACTCACTGGAAAATGGTCGAGTACCATTTACAGATAAGAAGAGAGTGGGTGGTGCTGGGAAAATTACAGAGAGTTATGGATTACACTGGTTTTTGATCGAGGATTGATTATTTACTTATTATTCTTTACAATTCTTTGGCAGCCAATAGCTAGGTATCTCATTCATTTGAATAAGGTTGCAAGTGTTTGTTATTCTTTTTCATTCATCGGAAAAACAATATACCACAAATAAGGGTATATTGTTTTTCCCATGAAGTTTGTAGGTGTATTGTTACAATAAACTCTTATCGATAGAGAAATGAAATTCTTTTTCTTATGTATTTTTGTTGTATGATCTGGGAATTGCTTCAGTAGCATACATTTGGTGCTGATGATTCATTGCTTGTGCTGTTGTAGAATCAACAATGTAGGAGAGGTTGGTTATGTAGATGTGAAAATAATGAGGATGTGTTGGATACTTGGATTGATAGAAAGAGAAATATCCCCTAATTGGGTACACAATTTACTGATTAGAAAAAAAAATAGCCAGAACCGAGCACTAACTTATGGGGTTTGATTATTTATAAACAGGTGATCATGATCTTGATACCTCATTCATTGCTTCATCTGCGAAATGAAGTTGTCCAAATTCCTTGCAGAAGATCCTCCTTCACTAATACTCTGAAGAGCCATTTCCTTCAGCTTTAATGCATTGGCTCGTATACCATCATCGGCAACCAAACTGTCCAGTTTCCTTCTGATTTCATGCCTAGTAACAATTCCATACTCATCTGGGCTCAAGGCCAGACCAACTTTATAGCCATTACAGATGCAACTCCGGTTGTAAAACTGATCGGCAAAGTATGGCCAACAGAGGAAGGGGACGCCCATGCTTAAGCCATCCATAATCGAGTTCCAACCACAATGAGTCAGAAAACAAGCAACTGATGGGTGAGCCAACACCTGTTCTTGGGGTGCCCACTGACAATCTTGCCTTGGTTCGCCACTCTCTCTTC
>NC_020495.1:7809737-7816688 GCF_000184155.1 Fragaria vesca subsp. vesca | reverse complement strand
CAACATGGGGGTTAAGCTCATGAAACCAGTTGCACAGAAGCCAGCCACAACGCTTCATGTTTCGTTGAATGCCAGAGAAATATTGGAAGTTGGTCTCCCCAGACTGCTTTCCTGAATAATTCCACAGAAAGTCGGCACTAGTCAGTGGTGGCAGGTCTGGTGACAGTTGAACCTTCCCATCAATTTTTGAAGATCCTACACAGTTCATTTAAATTAAATCAGAAAATAAATCAAACAACACTATCATCAGATAAAATTTGTTCATAAGCTATCCATCAGAAAACATTTCTCTGTTTCTTATAAATTGTCTAGAAGACAACAAACTAGTTCTACAGTATACATAACTAACACAGTCTTACCCTTGGTGTCAATAATCCCATCCTTAATAAGCTTTGGAATGTTAAGTATCAAGGCCAAAACTCCTGGGGCAGAAGTCCAGAAGATCGCCCACTTCAGCTTCAGCGTTTCAGCAATCTCCAAAGCCCACCCAAACATTGGATCAGCTATGATACAAGTCACCTGATTACCCTCCATGTTGACCTTCTCTAAGACTTCTCTTAGATGACCAGGCATGACTTTGGATATACTCTGAAACAACTTACCTTCATCATTCCGTGCATCATCTTCTGACAATCCATCAGGAACTGCGACGTACCTGACCTTATTCCTCTCATTATCCAAGTCTGGCTCCGCAGCCATCAGACGTGCATGTGCAAACTCTGTTATGACAAATGTGACCATGACTCCGCGACCAGCAATTAGGTATGCCAACTTTATGAATGGTGTAACATGTCCTTGTAAAGGGTATGAAACAAGCAGCATATGGATAGCATTTTTTTTATCTGAACTTTCTGGATTGGAGTTGGATATCTTTCCTTCTTCCATTTTTGTAATCTCTCCCACACACTGGATGTTATGAATTTGGCCCAGATAATGTTACATGTATATAGAACTACAGATATATGTATAGATATAATGAGGAGAAGCAGACTAAGGAAGAAGAAGAGGAATGAACAAGGCCTAAGGCCAGCACCAACTAACCAAGAACTCTTTTTAAAGAGCAACACACATACTTTTTCCACTGGTTTAAGTATCTCATTCCTCTCTACAGCTTTAAAATATTAAGAATTGACATATTTTTAGGGTTCATATTAATATTATAAAGAAGCATTCACCCATTTTCTAAAGGTGGTTATGCCAACCTTCGAACATCAGCTTTGCATGAAGATAATTAAACAATTATCAATAGTCATGCATCTTTTATGAGAACCTTTGTTCTTTCAGATTCTTTAGACCAAACGCTATCCATAGGACCAACAAGTAAAAAAGATGGTCAGACTGTTATAATGGAAGATACGCACTTACAGATGTAAACTGAAAAGTCATATGACACTTGCAACAACAGTTAGCAATGATATGTCTCCAATATTCATGATAATGACACAATGTTTCCTCATCACTTAGTTTGGCATTGTTGATTAAAACTACTTTCAACAACATTAGCATGAGATCGAAAGCCATAAAAGAGACAGTTGCAGAACCACACAGATTTTTCCTCAAAATAGAATTGATAGTCCATTACCAAACTTAAAACCACACTCGGAAACCATAAAACTAAAACTGTAATCAGATTAAACGAAACTGCATACTGTTACATCTCTTCTCTTTGCTCCAATCAATTCGAGGTCTTGGGAGGTCCACCTGGTCGAGCCGGTCCGAAGTAGTTGGTCACCAATCCCATAATAGCAAACCTGAAACCATTAATCCCAAAATCACATCACAAATTTGCAAACTAACAATCACATCAAAACCTCATAATTAATTCACAACTAATTCATACACAAATACACACTAGTAACTTGTAAATAAGTAAGACTGTACTAACATCATGGCCATGGAGATCTGCTTGAGGTCGTTTTCAATGCTCTTCATGTTCGCCAATGACTGAGCACAGAAGATGATCGCCAACCACGAGCACAGCTTATACTGCAAATCAATCAATTAATCAATCAAATCAAAACCCTAGCATTCAAACCGCAACTGGAAAACAACAAGATAGAGATCAGAGCACGCACGCGGAACATGACGCCGGCGATGCCGAAGACCACGGCGATCAAGCCGGAGTAATCCACCGGTAGATCATCCGGAGATACAGCCGTCTGCACGTAGCGCTTCGCCGCCGCCGGCTGACGTGGATCGTTCGCTGCCGTCGATGACATCTCTAAGACCTCACTCCACCTATTTTCAAGTAGGATATTGATATAGTTGAAATGTGTCCGCTTTTTCAACAAATAGAACTATATGGTGTTGGACTTCTCCACAACCACCAAAGATAAGGAACTAGAAACAAGCTGCAACTAGAAAATTTACTTGTTACTGTATTTTTCTTCTCTTGACAAAATTAGAGATTCTAAGTAGTTATATGAACATGCATTGAAGGTAATAGTTCGGATCTATACATGTGTGGTGCATATTTGTATAGAATGATAGTATGGGAATTTTTCTTATTTACTAGATCAGTTGGTATTTTTATTTACTTCATATCTTCATGTTTTCTACAGGTCTCCATTGTAACTAACATGGTTAAAACTAGTAGATCCATGAGATGCTTTGTCAAAGGGTCAAGCAATCGTCCACTTTTACAATTTTCTGGCTATTCAGAACATAATAATGATCCTGGAGATGGTGGTGGGATTCCAGTCTTCACATTATGGTCGATCTCTTGCTTTGGTACATCTACCATATACATTTTCTGCAATGCATATTTGATTATAGTAACTGATTGATTCTGCCTAGATGGACAATCAACAATCACATATTACTATGATGGATTTGTGGGGATTTGTTCAATCATGGAAATGGTTACCTGTATGAGCATAGTAGAAAAATTGATGGAGTGTGTGTAACCAAAATGAGAGCATCCTATATGGATGGAAAAAGCGGTAATAATAATTTGATAAGAGATATTCAAGTGGGTCTATGTGTTTCCGTTTGAATTGCATGCTGCTGAAAATGCCAACAATATATGTCAGTTGTCATAAGATGGAGGTTTAAGTATAAAATGTCTGTCTTAAACCTATTATTAGTTCCACATTATTTGGATTATTTTTCTCTAACAGCTTCTTATCTTTGAATTATATCAGAGAACGTGGCTGAGGAGCTTGTTCATATGCTTATGTTGGAGCTAAATGTGAAGGTAAATTATTGTGTCTGTGGGTGCAAAGTTTATATTTATCTAGCATCTTCCGTATGTGTATCTTGTTTATTTCTTTACACTTGTTGGTGCTTTTGGTCTCTGCAGCGTTTGCTTGTGGTGGAATTACTGTCGGTTGGTTCCAAAGTTTCACCGGCTAACATTTTGCATTGGTCTGAAGAGCTTTATCCAGGAGAATTTGGTGATTTGAGTATGTGCAACTTATTATCTGAGGAAACTTGTGAACCAGTCAATCCAAGAGTATATGGTCAGAAATCTGATAAGCCGGCTATTCGACGTAACCAGCAGCCAGATCATGATGTTTTGCAGGCATGAATTTCATTGTTGTTTAGAAAGTAGAATAGACACTTGTATGCATGTACTATGCTCATCAATTTCATTACCACAACATTTTCATGATTGCAGGTTTATCTAACAACATGGCTCGTAGAGGTTAACATAGATTCTCACAGGTGAGGATGAAGTGGGTTTGTATCCCATTATGAGAATATTGATTGCAGTAATTGATAAACATGTTAAGTCATGTCTCATAAGACTTAGTGCCTCGAGCACCCATACTAAAGGATACTTTACCCATAGAAAGGTCATGGGTTACCTTTTGAACCACCACTACGTCCCGAGTCACAGAAGTAGCAACTTCATATTTAGATACTTCAAACTGAGAGCCACTGACGGGCAAATCTATCATCATCTTTCTTGTTCAAACACCCACGTACCAGTTTCTTGTTCAAACACCCACGTACCAGTTTCTTGTTCAAACACCCACGTACCAAAACAACTCTTATTTTTATTTTTTTGGAAGTTTGGGTGAAGGAGCACGTAGGTGAACCTGTAGTAGATTATCAGTGTTATATATTCACCACCAAAATTGGATTGAACTGAACTCCTGATGAAAGACGTCGAGAACTGACGGAGACGCAGAGCCGACCGAACGCTGCAATTTGGACGAGGAATAGAACCTGGACGGCGATTTGGATGCCGAACTGAAAGCCTTGAGTGAAAGCCGATCTAAATCGAGGACGAACAGCGGTAACTGAAATCTTGGAAGCTAAAGAGAACCCAAAAACAAGTTGAGCAAATTGGTGATGCTGCACAAGAGAAACTAGTCAAAGCAGATGCAACCAGAACTGAAGAATCTGGTCTGCTGGTCCTCAAACGATGGCGACCGGAGAGCAGAACCGAATTAACCAAAGAAACCAAAGGCAAAAGAGCGACGACGGCTTTTCTCAAAAGGAACCCAAAAGGAACACTGACGAAGAAATCAAAAAGAACCCAGACGAACCAAAGAACGATAGCACAGCGGAACAAAGAACCAAAGGAGACAGAGTACAAATTGTATCTCTGTTCTGATACCAAGTCAAATAGACAAGGCGAGAGAAAGTATTTGAGAATTTCTGAGAATTCATTCATCCCTAATAATAGGGTTAATACACATGATACTTAGTAACCTGTTAGGAAACTAATATTACTAATACAATATTTACATTCCTAGCACCACAAGGGTGCGTGACTCACGCCAACACTTAGGAATGGCAAGGGCATCAAGAATTGCAAGGAGGTCATTGTCAAGGTCAAGGAAGGAGGCCTTCTCGGGTTGTGGAGGCGGGTCGGAGAGTCCATATCCGCGGTAATCGGGAGCGATGGCCCGGAATCCGGCGTTGGCCAGAGCGATCATCTGGTGGCGCCACGTGTACCATATTTCCGGGAAGCCGTGTAGAAACACGACCACATTTGGACCTGAAACACACGATCAACGTTAGTGATTCGATGATGCTAAGAATGAGGAGGAAGAGGTTGAGGGGATCGGCGACCTGTTCCGACGTCGGCCACGTGGAGGTTCAGGCCTTGTACGGTTGTGTACTTGTGCTGGATTTGGTCCATGTTTGGAGTACGAGGGAAGTAGCCGAGTAGTCTATCCTTAAATAGAAACTTTGTAAGACCTAGAGTCAATAAGCCGTACTAGCTAAGCTGATAGTCAACTAAGATAACCAATAGTCAACTTCTCGTGTGTTGCAATTTGAGTAGTTCAAGAATCTCACTTGGAAAAGAATCCGAGATTTTATTTGATTGTCCCACTTGAGAACATGCACATTTTTCCTCATTTAAATGGGAAGAATGGTTGAAGTTTCAATTGTAGATGATGATCGAACTCTTTCCTCTTTCAATTTGATCATGAATATGGATATATGTGAGTTCATGCAATTTGTCTTTGAAAAATTGTTGTTGTAGTTTCTTCTGCTATCGTTTTAGTCATCGGCAGTTCTTCCAATGTTCCACAAATACTCTCTAGCTTCTTTCATAAATCTCAGACAGCAGGCTTAGGTGAGATTTGCTGCAAGCAGAGCCTGCAACATTGCAATTTGGGAACCAGGGTTGGTAACGTACATTGTCAGGAATTATAGATTTCACAGTTGCAGGTAAGTGAAAAAGTGTAGTTTAAGGAAAATGGCTGTCTTACATTTATGGAATCTGATAATGGGGGAATTGCTTTATTTAGTTTTTAAGAAACTCGAAAACTTACATCTCACAGAAGTAGGAAGTTGGTATCCTTTCCTATCCTGATCTACTCTCTGGAACCTTGAGACAATCTTATGTCTGGTAATCAAATGTGCTTTCCAAGGAAGGTGAGGATGAGCTCATTAATCTCTTCAGGCAGTTGTTCTTGAACAAAATGAGTTCCTTCAGGGAGAAATACAATCTCCAAATTGGGGACATACTCTTTCAACTTTCCACTTTTTATGTAGTCTGATTTTTCAACTTTCCAAATACAATCACCAATATATGGTGGGGTTGTTCTCTTGTAGTGGGTCTATCTCCCTCCTTGGTTAGTTGGTCCACAAACGTAGTCTTGATCATCCACTTCAGATTGCTGAAGGTATGCCTCGGTGGTCTAGAATCGTGTCTTGGTTGTTCACCGCATGTGACTTGAGAAATGACATGGATGGTCGATCGTGTGTATCTGACTTCCTTGAGTGATCGAGATTGGACTCTTGATCATAGACATCAGCTCTCCTCTTCCTAAAGTGAGGTGTCTTAGAGCATTGTTGTTGTTGTTTAGCGGAGGTGGTCATATAGCCTTTGACATCCTTCACTCGATAGTGAGCCCCACTCGATGATGAGCTTTCTCCACTCCTTTGTTGGGGGAACTGATAGTTCGTCTTGGATTTCCTTCGGTTGATATTGAGCCTTCACACTCATTTGTTGGATAGATCGAACTGATAGTATAGCCTCAGGAGTTGATGGTGGGCTTCCTTCGATCGATGTTGAGCCTTCATATTCTTTTGTTAGGTGGAACTGATAGTCTCCTCTTAGACTTCATCCACTCGCGCGGTGTTGAGCTTACTCCATTGGATGGTGGACTTCCTACACGTGATGGTGGTGTCTTTGCTCATTTGTTGGATGATGTTGATACTCTCCTCTTGGTCTTCCTCCACTCGACGTTGAGCTTCATCCACTTGATGAGAGAGGAGCTTTCTCCATGAAGACGATCTACACAAGTGAAGAGAAGGAAGGTCATCGGAGGACCAGCCTAAGGCCGACCAAACACTCTCCGACGCCCAAGTCAATAGAGTGTTTGAACAATGAATAAAGATTTGAGAAGTGTATGATGCTTTAGCATTGGGTTGATGCATCCTTGTCATGCGAGCAAAGAAAGAGAGAGAGAGAGAGAGAGAGAGAGAGAGAGAGAGAGAGAGAGAGAGAGAGAGAGAGAGAGAGAGAGAGAGAGAGAGAGAGAG
>NC_020495.1:7787814-7809717 GCF_000184155.1 Fragaria vesca subsp. vesca | reverse complement strand
TAATCTTTGGGGGAGAAGTGAGATAGCTTCTCTTATCACTTTGACATAGTTTTGGGAGAGAAGAGAAGAAGAAATGGAGTTGTAGATATAGAGGGAGATCAATTGCATACGTTTTGATGAACAAAACAGTATGAAAACTATGAATCATCAATTCATAGATTCAAAGACCAATAAAAACCACATGACAATATCGTGATTCGAACCTAGGTTCAAAACCTCTATGTATTTGGTTGCCGAGAATCACCTAAACGAATTGAATAAGAGTATATTAATATAGCTGATTCAATCATGTTTCACTTTTTTAGGTATCCACACAATAAGTTGTGTAGGGTTTAGTATTTGTTTCTTGATAATTTGTGATGATTTGTAATGTAATATGACATTGTTAATGTAAATTAATATGTCAGGTTGAAGGACTTTACGAGTTGTTGAACCAATCTCCAGAAAAAATCATGATTGGATCAGCAAGTGCCCCTCGTACTGTGGCTAGGACTACCACTAGGCGTGCTCCGACGAAGAAGACTGTTGGTGAAGAGGTGGGACATGAATTGACTGAGGTTCCACAAAGACTCCTGTTGCTCGAAGCACCAGGAGGAGAGCTCCAGCTCGCCAGAAGACAGAGACGCTAACAGAAACAGCTTCTGTGCAGTGTGCATATAGTACTTGGCGATCGGTGAGGTTATTGGGGAAGACCATGTCCAAGATGAGCCTGGATAAGGATAACACCATGACTTCTAGCATTGATGAACTTTCTGCAGATACCATGGATTGCTCGGAGCAATCAGAGGGCTCAGTTTTTTTTTTGATCACATGGGAGCCCGAAGGCAAGGACAAGAAACTTAAAACACAACCAATCTAGGCTTGGAAGAGCCGGAAGAATCAGCTTCCAAGAGAGGGATAACATCATTAGGAGGGGAGCTAAAGAATCTGCATCCAGGTTCATAACCATGACCAATGCTTGCTAGCAAGTCAGCCACTGAATTACTTTCTCTGTAAACATGGATAAGGGACACATTCCAATTCCTACTAAGAAACTCCTGGCAATGCTTGAGAGCTCAGTTGCTAAGGGTAAGTCCGGTTGACATTCCTTGATGAGTTGTTACTGGTCATGATTATCAAATTTTGTAGATATTATGTAGTGTAGACTAGCTAATTTTGGATATGATTCGGTTAAAACATCAATTTGGGAAGCCTGGCTTATTTTAGGTGTGGTTTGGTTTGGATACAAGTTGTGTAGACAAGCCTACTTCTATCAAATTTGTTGTTTCTTAGATGACATGTAGAGCCAAGGTATTGTTATCTGACATGACTTATATGGTACCGAACAGGTTCTGATATGCACAGTATCAGAGGGAAACTCAAATGGAATTGATGCTTCGGAAGTGTTGTCGGAGCTAAAATCAAATGGACAAGTTATAGATGAAAGTCTGGTGAAAGATAACAAGATGGATGTGACAGAAGTACAGAAAGATGGTCCAATGCAGGAATCAGGAATGGAATCTGAGTTGTCTGCACCAAAGGCAGCTTCAGATGCTAATATGAATTCAGAGGTTATGGATGAATCTAGTGAAGAGAGCTCAGCTGATGATAAGGGTAAGTTCAACTGGAGTTTATTTGCTATTTTGAGCCAGATGCTTATTCAATTTGACTTCAATTTGTTTCTTTTTCATTGAACTTCTTTGAATCTCATTGTGGTTGCTTATTGCAGAACCTCATTGTGAAGGAGCACAGGATATGGTCAAAGATTTTGATGATCTTATTGCTGCTCAATCTGCACAGCCACAAGAGGTAAACGAACCACCAAGTGCTGTGAAAACTGTTGAGCTCATTTCATCAACTCTCAGTTCCACTCCTACTAAGAGCCCGACAAGCAAAGTTTGAGGAATTTAAGGCTACGAGTCTAAGGCAGCTGAAGAAACTGCTGAAAAGTAAACTGAAGATTGAGGACAGCAAGGACACAAAGGTGGTAGAGAAGACCAGAGCACTGAGCGAAGTACCAGAGAACCAAATGGACGTCAAGGAAAACTGAATAGAGAAAGAGAGTAGCAGCTTTAGTTGAGAGGGTGAGCTTCAAGGTATTGGGGGTTCAAACCTTGGTTTGCCCTGTTTAGATTTTCTTTTGCTTTCTTTTCAGGTTCAAAGTCTGTGTTGACATTGTTCAATTTTGGTCATAATGGTGGCAAGCTACTTGAGTAATAATGCAGTAGGCTCACTGATGGGGTCGATCTTGGAAGCTGTTAAACATGTCAATTTCGCTTATTGATAATAGAGTACTATCACAGTTTTACACATCTCCTCTTAGTAAGTAACAGTTACATTTCTGCCTTTCTGGAATGTTACAAGGCAAGCCTGGATGTAACAGACTGAATGCAGCATGAAAAGCATTCTCTATGTGCCTCTTTTAATAGCAACTGTAGTTAAAGATACGGTCAAATCATCACTTCGCTCAAGTCAAGCCACCACAGTTTGATGACAGACTTTGAAACGTATGCACCAATAGTCCTTGAAACGTAGACTTAAACGTATACTCTCACCATCTTTAAATGCCATGGGTGCATTGTTCAAATGCACACATGCACTTGACTGAAAGTTGGCACACTCTCATCGATCATCTGGAGATTCCATAATGATATTGGTAGCCATTGCTGCAGAGCTTTTAGAGGTGTATACAGCAGCGCCTGCGAGGATGATTGAGCAATTCTTACCTGCACAAGCGCGCAATGTACCATTCTAACCAGTCTTCGTTTAGTGCTCCACCGCGCGACGACAACTATCATGCTTCACCTTCTTCTTCTGCTTTCTATCTCTATGTAAGTATGTATGCAATCCAAAGAGATATCATTTGTGTCTATAGTAAGCTATCAAGTTCTGGCCCCTATATGCCATTGCCTGCTTCATGCACCTTTGAATCATACAATGCCAATCGTCTTTTAAAACTAAAATATAGTTCATGATTAATGATTCTCATAAACCATATACAGTACCTCGTGAATAAGTGAACAATTATCAAGTAATTTTTGTAATCACGATCGTCCAAAATCATTTGATCGATGGACAAGATGTAACTCAAGACAATATTGTCATTAGTATTCAAGTAGAGGGTACAATATAAATCGATCCGTTGTCATGCGCACAGAGGACAAACAAGATCATAAGATTCGTACGAGAGTATCCTCATTTACATTTCGGCTCACAAGTGAGCCTACAATCTAATAGAAAATATATTATAGATTAAGATCTCACCTAGAAAACTAAAAAATGACTAAAAAGAAAAATAGACTCATAATGCCCAGACGCCACGAGGCACAAGAAGTGCTTAGAGTGCTAATGAAATAAAGAAACTTATTGTACTAGAAAATTATAAACTAAAAAAGTGACCTAGCCCAAAAACAAAATAAAAATTAAGAAGAGAGTAGTGATCACAGGACCTCTTTTCCAGTGTCGTTTCCAGCCGAACGACATTGAAAATCTCTCTCACTCCGCTCGTACGCTTTGTTCCACTCTGAGCAATCACACTGTTCACAGCCCCCTCTAAATCATTTCGAAAAATAGAAGGGCGAAGTTTTAAAAAATAAAAATAAAAGCTTAACTGGGCGGGAGAAATCAACAAAACCCTTAACCCTCTCTCTCTATTTTCTCATCCCTCATGTCAAATCTCTCTCTCTCGTTCTCTCTGTAATATCACTTCCAGCCTTACTTCGCCTCACACTTCTCTGATAGCAATTCCATTTATGCTCAGATCGGAGCTCAAGGTACTGTTACGCCTCCATTAATTTTTTCCCCTAATCTGCTTCGTTTCATTTGGTTTTCGTCTATTAAATTAGTCGCCGATTCATTTATTTCGCTTCACTCTTCTTCCGTAACCACTAGCGTAGCTCGTTGCTTTCGAATTTTTTAGGTTTGGGGTTGGGATATGGCGACGGGTACGAAGGTTAGGGTTTCTGTTTTAGTTTCGGGTTCAATTCGGTAAGGTTAGGGTTTCAATTTGCTGGCGTTTTTAGCAATTGAGGTAGGATTGAGTTAGCGCATCTGAACATCTATCATTATTAGTTAGTAATTTTGTTTCGAATTGGTAAATCATGGTTCAGGAATTGTAGTTGCATTAATTGACTGAGATGTATAACTTACAGGACTGTAAAGGGTAGATGCATACATACAGCTGTGGATTTAAAAGATGGGTGTCGAGAATTGTCATGTAATCGAGCTTGTGGGTGAAGGTTCTTTCGAGAAAAGACGCAAGTTAGGCCAGGTACTTATGTTTTGCATTTTCTGGAAAGTTGGTTTTATCTATTGTTGGTATTTTCTGGGATATCATTTGTGTGGCTCTTTTTCAGACTAATGAGGACTTTCCTGGGTTTGCAAATGCTGATGAAGTTAAACAGTCAGGTATAACAAGTTTCCATAACAAGGAGATATCTGATTATTTTGTTTAGTTCTGGTAATTTATATCACCATATCTATATTATGTTTCATAAGTGTCTTCCCCTCCCTCCACCCCCAAGTTATCAATGTCTGGGTTGTGTAGAGTTATTTTGACTCCAGAATGAAATATCAATGAAACAAACTTAACTAAGCATAATTAATTGAGATCAAAAGACACAACTCTCGCTATTTATACGTAAGTTTACATGATGTAGCAATCACATGTGACTTAAATGATGGTTTGCTTCAGTTTGTCAAAGTCTCGACACACTGGAAAATAACTCCCGTACGGTTAAAGGTGCAAAAATAATTGTTCAAGATGTTGAAGCATTAGCAAATGTTTTGCTACCACTAAAACAATGCTCGCAAGGATCCCAGAACTCCAGCAGGTGAAGCTGAACTGCATGCTCATCTGAATATTACCTACTGTCTTGTTCGGTTCTTTAATACGTCATTGTTTGTTGAACACACACAGGGATCAAGATATTCTTACTTCAATTCAATCCTTAAGAATCCTTTCAAACTTAGTTGCAGCTGGTGCCATCAGTTCCAGCGGGCTGCTTGATGAAATCATACATGAAATTCTTGTGTATACCACCTTCATTGGGAGCATCAAATCTTCCGAACTGAATGAGTTAAGAGCAAAGGTATGAGTGATTCTTCTAGAACTCTTTTTTTTTTTTTTTTCCAGTTACTTTGGGCCTTTGTATCTGATGTTGGCATGCATTTCTGTAGCCACAAATGCTTGGAATTTGGTGTTTTATGGGCTTGGCTAGCTGTCAGTAAATTACCGAGCTCTTTTGCTCGTTTCAAACTGTACTTTTGTCAGGCTCTTACAATCCTTGTATCTGCTCATTGCATGTCTCAGTATTTATTAAAGTTCCCTATAAAAGAAACTTAGCATACCACACTTCTACATGCCCAAATAAGTCCATTCATTTTTTACTAATAATATTGTTGTTTAAATCCCCATCCCTATCTACTGCAACTTCTGAGATTCTGTTTGTAGAAGTGTTGAAATACATGAGTGTCTTAAACAGTGTCAAATTGATGGACAAATGAAAACTTATTACCTTCTCCATCCCCGAACACGCTTCTTTTATTTATATTATTATTATTATTATTATTATTATTATTATTATTATTATTATTATTATTTTCATGTATCTGTTGTTTTCATCTCTGTCCTACTTACCGACTCGTCTGAGTTTTATACAAGTTATGCAACTTTTGAGCTTTAATATCTTAAATGAACAAACTAACAAGTATTATAACTGTCACCCCCTCTCTTGCTATCTGATGATAAAAGTAAGATAAGAACATTTGCTGTCTAACTTTTGCAGAGTTTCTCCATAATCAAAGTTTTGGTAGACAATGTTGGACATGACATTGGAGGCTTATATTTCAGGCACTGGGTTGCTTTAACTGATAGTTTTTCACAGGTTTGATTCTTTCTATGGTGCATGTTACTTTACGGCAACAAGTTAAGGTCCTGCTTCTGGTTCTCATCTCTTTGATATATTTGTAGGTTGTTGGTTGCAGTGAAGATGCATCGGGAAGAGTTATGTTTGAATCCTTGGCTTGCATTACGGTCATGTTAACAAGAGTTAATCAGGGCCTTAAAGCATTATTCTCAACTCCAGATCTCCAGGAGGTTTCTGGTCCTTATGATACTGTGAAACTGATTTTGGATCATGCTAAAACATCTGGTTTAGTGGATCAGCTTTGTCTCTGCTTAGCTACTGCTGGAGCAAGTCTTATTTCAGGTTCTTCAAATATGTTGCGTTCAGCATGTGAAGCATGTCGGGCTATTTGGTTATTGGTAGATGCATCAGAGGTTTTTTCCACAAAAGGAAATGCTGTTTCTTTTCCGCTAAACACTGTGCATAGTCCAGCAAGGGATCAAGATCGAGGAGGTTCTGCGATTTTGACAGAATCAGCAAATTTTGTAGCTGTAGTTACTAGAGCATTAGTTAGATCTAAACCAGTTCAGGTTGCCATCCATTATTGCCTTCATCAACGTCTTGAGGCTTCACTCTATGCTGGTATTCAGGTGTTTCCCTATCCTAATTGCCCACATGTAGACAATGGTCTCTGAATCTGCAAAATAATTTGAAAGCTTTTCTCATAAGAATATACCAAATGTTTCTACTTATATATTGGGTTTTGTCCGCTTGGATCTTTTAACATGACTGATACTGGAATTTCCTTTCCTGTTTCAGCTGTTGTTGCGGTGCTGCCTGCAGAATGGAATCGTTTGTGGCATTCTCTGTGGCCTGCCTAGTTCCTTACCTGTAACTACTGTTGTCAGTGGTGGAGGTGATAGGACCATTATTTCAGAGATTTTCTCTTTGTTGTCTTTATGCATTTCTTCTCAAAATAAAGATCCACAAGCAATTGAAACAACCAACTTGAAGAGCAAACTAACCGACCCTAATACATTGGTTATGCATTCCTGCCTCATCCTTGCATCAGTTGCACAATGTTTAAAGGCGACTGGAATAAATTCTTCTTTGTTTATGCTTACTACATCCTCGAAGAATCAGCTTTCTCGACTATCTGTCCTTGCTCATCACTTTTCTTCTGGTGAGAGCACGAATACTTCCTCTCGAGCTCACAGTGCGTCAGCCATGTTGGCACTGGCATCTATTTTGTCCCTTGAATCTGGAGCTTCTGTTGGGTCTTCTGTCTTTGAAGTAGCAGTGCCTTTGATTCCTCAAACCACCACACTTTGTGAATACCTGAAGCTTCCATCAAACAGTGAGATTGTCCCAGGTCCTAATGTCACCAATGGTGTTCTCTCAAATTGGCATGGCCTTAGGGATGGATGTGTTGGCCTGCTGGAGGTGAGGTTGAGGTGGGGAGGACCCTCAGCTGTTCAACAAATGTGTGCAAGCAATATCCCTCTACTTCTAATCAATTTGTTAGCCAAAAACCAACAATACCATTCTCCTGAAGAAGAATCCAGTGCAAGTGATCAAGTTGGGCTTTCCCCTATAGGAGTTGTGTGGACAATATCATCTATTTGTCAATGCCTTTCAGGTGGAGCCTTAACCTTTCGTCAGATTCTGCTTAGAAGTGATCATATCAAACTCTTCTGACTTGATATCTGATATGCATCTCAAACTTGTAAAGTCCTGGGCTGGGCCTGGTGGAGGAATGGATGGCGTAAGAGACATAACAAACGCAATAATTGACCTCTTGGCATTTCCTTTTGTGGCTGTTCAGAATGCTCCAGGATTGCCATCAGCGACTGCCTCAGTTAACAGTGGTATCCTTCTGAACATGGGGTCACCAGGTGTTAAAGTCGGCATGGAAGATAGAGACATGGCGAAAGTGATTGAGGAGGACCTGGGAGAGTATATCAAAATCCTCTTGGAGGTTCGATCCTCTTCATTTATTTTTCCTCCTCTACACAGTGCAAAGGAATGGGTTTTGTTTCATATGTAGTTTCTTTTCAGAACGGTGTTCATTTGGCTCTTCAAATTCTTTGTTTAAATGAATCAACAGTAGGGAAACTAACAGCATGCACATTATTAAATGAGATATGCAGAATGAGTTAAAATGCTGAATCTGGTGCCATCCTGGTACTCAAGAACCTACGCGTTTCACTAACTATTACTTCTGAATTTTTCAGGTAGGAGTGCCTGGTATCATTCTTTGGTGTCTAGAACATGTGGAGTTAAAAGATTTGGAAAGACCTGTGGCCTTTCTGGCTAAGATGATAGCTCAGCGACCATTGGCAGTTCAACTTGTGGGTAAAGGCTTGTTGGATCCTACTAATATGAGAAGATTGCTGGATCATTCAAGCCCAAAAGAAGTCATTCTGGATGTTCTGATGACCCTTTCTGATTTGGCTCGCATGGACAAGGTTAGATTTGGTTTACTTTTCAAATCAACATCCCTTTTTGAAATAATATTTGGGGGTATACATTAGGGATATATAACCCATCTAATTTCTTTTGGTCTTCCAAACTCAATATTATTTATCTTTTTCCATTTTGAATCGTTGGCTAATCACACCTTGTATTATAAATCTCATTAGCTCAACATTTGAGAATATACATCAACAATTTTTACTTTTTTTGGTATTAAGGGATTCTTTGACTACATTAACCTGCCTTCTCTGCTGGAGTTCTTCAAGGGATTTCTATTAATTAATCAAACGATCGTATTTCACGATCAGAATGTAGAGACTAATTAATTAAACCTTGTAGCTATGTGGCTAGATTCTTCATTCTAACACACTCTCTCTTCTCTGTGCAGATTGGAGATCCTGCTTACCATAATGATATGTTATACACTCTTTCGTCTAAAGGAGCCATACAGGTAGGTAGCCTTTCTGATTTTGTTAGCCATTTGAAATAATCTTCTCAGCTTTCTTGGATATTCCTTTTGTTAGCCATCTGAAATAATCTTTTCAGCTTTCTTGTATATCCCAATTTCCCCATCCTACTGTAGCTTGAAACATATCTAGAAATAACTATATCATACAGTTTGCTGGTTTTAATGGTCTTAATATTGTATAGGCAATG
Source organism: Fragaria vesca subsp. vesca (assembly GCF_000184155.1). Lineage (NCBI taxonomy): Eukaryota > Viridiplantae > Streptophyta > Magnoliopsida > Rosales > Rosaceae > Fragaria > Fragaria vesca. The sequence goes on along the minus strand of NC_020495.1, from coordinate 7,800,760 downwards.
ATCCAATCTTATTCATTTCAATATCTCAACATTATGTGTTGCCTTGTCCATTCCAATAATGCTTATGTGTTTTTTACTACATTATATGAAACTTGTTACTACATTTTTCTGTTATCTTTTTAAGGAGTTTATTAGTCCAATATTAATTGTAGCTTATCATAATTTTTTATTTTACTTATCGAAAGTATCTACTTGATAGGTTGAAATGGGAACTACGATTGGAGCTTTATTGTATGATAAAGGACTTGTTGCATTTCGTGATACTCGCATTACAACTACTGATCCAAGCATTGGAGAGTCTATATGTGAGTTTTTAACTTTAAAAATTTAGTATACTATGTGAGCTTTTACTAATTTAATATTTTTTTCCCACTTTTTGTTTTTCAGCGGATTCTTCAGACAAGTTCCATACAATATCGTCCAAGTCGAACCTATTTTACCTGAAATGCGGGTACAGACCTCTAAATGATGAATTAGCCGAGTATTTGGTTCAGGTAGTTGAAGAATGTGAACAGATAGGAGAGTTGGTGGGAATTGATTTGTTGACAGACATCGCCCATGCATTTCTAGATAACTTGCGCATTCGTAAGCCTGAAAATCCATTCCTTATTGGAGGCATTTTCATTGGTTGGCTTTCAAACAAGGTAAATTGCATCTCTTATTTGTTTATATGTTTTGTTTTTTATTCAATATATAATGGTTATTTTTTAATACAGAGGTATGAAGCCTATAAGGTAATTTTGGAAAAGGCTAAGCTACACGATTTGGAGCGTCTTGATGAATTCAAAGATTTGGAGAGTTTCGAAATCAGACAACGACTTGTGCTTGGTTCGGGATCGGTTTATGCAGATCGTATGTTATACAATATGTAAGTTGTTAATAGTTTTTCTTGTTTTCTTTATTGTTTTTATTGTCTTTTTATATTAATATCTTAATGATGTTTTATCAGGGGTGTTCATCGTCTAATGACTAAGGATCAAGCCAGAGAAGCTTCATTAATGTCCGAGCTTTATGCATGCATGCGTTCAAATAACACTGGTGGCCCAATACATGGTAATCTATCTTCGATAAAATTTATGAAATATCAGTCTATATATAAGTTAGTATCTTTTTTTGTTCTGGGCCAAATAAGCTAGAAAACTTTCTGTATATGAATTTTAATCTTCTTTTTTTTTTTTTTTGTAGTGTACTACACTCATGGAGAATGTTTTAGTTTTGAGTCCTCACATGAGGAAGTTGAACCGTGCATTCTTCATTTGATGTACTGTACGATTTGCCCAAGTTACCTCCTTCTTGTGAGGATCAATTCACGACTCGCAGGACCACTTACTCTGTTTGAACAGCAAATGACTTCTCGGTAGTCTCATTATCCTATATAAATAATTTAGTTGGACATTATATTAGACAATTTATCTGAAACTGGTTTTAACTTATATCTTGCAGGGAGGATGTTCTATGCACTTCTATGCTGGTTGCAAAGAACGGATACAAGTACTATGTGGTCCTCTGTTCGTCTCCGGAAGATGCCAACACAATTTTCGCTGAGATGACACAACAGCTTGTCCCTAAAGTGGATGCAGAATTGAAGACGCAGCAACTTGTCCCTAAAGTGGATCAAGAATCGAAGACACAGCAACTTGTCTCTAAAGTGGATTTAGAATTGGGGTTCAAGACAGTTCCATATCTCTTAGGAAAGTTGCCTATCCATGTGGATGTGGGAAGATACAGTGAATATCTGTTACAAGAAATCTTAGCAGGTTAGGGTTATTTTGAATCTTCGCTGATTTTATTTTAAGCAGCGTCTCCTTTTTCTCTCTGTCTCTAACTGCTTGTTGTTTGTGTCTATTGGTACTGCTTTTTACTTCTCTGGTTACATACAATTCAATTCTGAATTCTCCTTTTCATTCATCAGCATAAAAAGACGGCCCTTGAACACACTGGAGCAACATAGTCACCAAATTTTGAGCCTCGGCCAACTGGGGTATTGCTACCGTCAAGAATGTTTCAAGACGTATTATCCTGCAAGACAGGGAGTTCTTTTCTCCGGTTTAGGTTTTGGCACCTGAAGGCCTCTTATATGACTGTACCGCTGTAAATGTATTGCGTTTAGTCTCATGCTATGTTTCAGTTTTCCTGTATGAACTGGGCTACAGAAACAGAATCCTTTGTAGCAGTTATCTTTTATGTTGTATCAACGACCCCTTATCCATAATTGCTTCTACCAATTTTTTATTACAGCCTTCTACCAATCTGCCCAATCTACAAGGTCGATCAATTTCAATGGATGGGCTGAACTTTGAAAATTTCATGTTCGTTCAAACTTCATAGTCTATAGCATATCTAATTTTATTGGTAACTTAGAATATAGTTTAAACTCTTGGGGGAGTCGCTTCTAAGAAGATACAGACCGATCCGATCGAGTCATCTGAGTAACCAAAATGTTCAGTTGCCAGAAACAAAAGAACCCACCACAGCTGAGTCTCGGTGAATGTGGCGGATGCGTGATAGGAGCATAAAATACGACGATTTTATAATTTAACCTTTGCATTTAACTTGGCTATTTTCCTTTAAAAATATCGTTTTAACTTTGTTATTTTCTTATGTATTTCGTGGAGCAAGATATATAATGCAAATATGTGCTCAAGTGATGCAAGCAAGGCTTGCAATAGGAAGTAGAGATGTCAATGATGGAGTTTGATCATTCACATGGTCAAAAATATCAAGGAAAGGTGATGGAACCACTTCACCAAAACAGAAGCTGCAAACACAAAAAGCTGAAAACTGGTTTCTGCTTATTTTCTCCGGTTTTCAAGGCCTATTTACATGCGGTTCCGAGAATGGTTTCACCAAGGTGACTCCCATATTTGTGGAGGAGAATTTGTAGATCAATTTGGACGCAAGAATCATCCAAATCGGAGATGGAATCTGGGATTTATGAAGCATCGAAGTTGGACAGGATTTCAGCAGTTCCGGGAAAGCTGTGCAGCAGTCAAGTTCGAGGTAGTGCTTGGGCTGGATTCTGAGAAGCTTTCTTGGGGGTTTTTGCGCGATTTTGAAGAGTGACATCAGCACTATAATTTTCCCAAAAGCCAAGCCCAGATTATATGTGGAAGACATTCAAAAGATAGCCCAAACATTGATCCTAGTCAAAGAAGGAAACATAGTCTGAAAATGAAGTTTTGAAGACTTGGAGACTACTTAAGGCAAAACCTTAATACCAGAACGTTTTCTAAGCCGTCAGCCTGCAAGAAAGCCTTCACGTTGCTGCATCGCACAAGATTCCATCTAAGGGAAGTCGCCAAGATCATCGTCAACTCCTTCTACTCACAGTTTTCTTCTTCCTTTTGTAATCTTTAACTTTCAAAGTTTATTTTCTCTGTGTGATTTCTACAACGATGTGTAGCTAGTTTATCTTAGTTCGGGGTGGAGGTTTGAAGCCCCGAATTATGCAATAAACTTTGTTTTACAACCTTGATTTCGTAATTGCTTAGATATAGATTGTCTGTTTGGTTTTGGTTTATAGATAACTCTTGCTTATTTTTGTTCATGGATGCATACATAGAACATTATGAACTTGTGAGTGGGGATCGAATTAGGTTGTTTAATCTCTTAAACGGTTAATACGGCTTAATTCAAGGTAGTAAAACCTATAGGACAATAGGTGAAACCAAATAGAGAGACTTGCATGCTAGGTAGGCGTTCCACACTAGTTTTGCATACTTGTTCAATCACTTCCATTGATCTTAATGCTTAGAATAATTTGTTGATAGGATAGCGTCTATACCTTGATTGGTTATTCTAAAGGCTTAGTAACGGTGCGTTCATCTTGCTTAAGTAGTTAAGGAAGTAGTAAGAATTTACACAGTACGTTCACGGTTTATTCTTTGATTGAAACCTTTTCATGACTTGGTAATTAGAATCTTGGCTGTGTGGACTTTGTTTTGCAGCATATTCGGTGGTGAATTTCCTAAATCTCTAACCTCTTCTCTGTCTTATTTTTCAAACTACAAAAATCAATCTAGTTTTCTTATTTTTCTGTCCTCTGTTTTTAGTGATTTATTTAGAATAGTAAATGAACTTCAAATCCCCTGAAATTTTGTGTAGTTTGGGTAGTTAAGGTCTATAAATTTTCATAATTTTCTGAGTAGTGTAGGTTGGGTAGTTAAGTATATTTTTGTCTGCTGTTCGTTAGGAACAGTACACTTTTGTGACATTGTTTTTGTGTGTGAAATTAAATACCCTCAATCTCTGGCAATGAACGATCCTTGCTTCTTTATACTACAATTGACAATCTTTTACAGGGTTAAATTGTGAGGCTATTTTAGCTGTACCAATTTTTGGCGCCGATGCCAGGGATTGTAAAATTTTAGTTTTTGCACATTAGTTGTTTAGAGTCGATTTTCTTCTTTGTTTGTTGCTAAAGTTTTTCTTTTACGTGTTTTGTAGGGAACTTCAGTTGTGTATGCATACAAGGAACAATCCGAAGGGTGAGTTAGTGCCTTTGAATACTGAAATAGAGAAGCTACTTCGAGAGAATAGAAGGTTGGCAAGAGGAGAAACAAAGCTGCTCAAGAAGAGGCCGAGCCCATCAGCCCCACTTTGATTTTCCAAATGGGAGACGCACAAAACGATCAGCGGCAGCTGCCACCTCCACAACAACCGGTAGAACCAAGGAAGACCATCAGGGAGCTTTCAACGTCCCTAATAGCAGGAGGTATTCCATCGTGCATTCGCTACCCTCAACCGGCTCTAGGAAAGACATGGACTTTCGAGCTCAGAACTAGTTTTCTCCGTAAGCTACCCACTTTTCACGGGTTACCTAATGAAGACCCTAATCTGCATCTCCAAGAATTCCAATTTATTTGCGCAAGCATGACACCGGAGAATGCAGATGAGGATATCATGAAGATGAAGGCTTTTCCGTTTTCTCTGGCAGACAAGGCCAAGACTTGGTTGTATAGGCTTCCAAATGGCTATATAACCTCATGGGACGTCATGCACAAGACATTCTTGGAGAAGTACTTTCCCACTTCAAAAATTATAGCGTTGAGAAAGCAAATTACCAGAATTGGGCAAAGATGGGACGAGTCATATCCCGAATACTTTGAGAGGTTCCAAAGCTTGCTTACTCAATGCCCTCAACATAGTTTGAGTGAGGAAAGCTTGTTGACTGCCTTTTATGATGGCCTCTTACCCACAGAGAGGGATATCTTGGATGCATCAGCTGGAGGTTCGTTCGTGGACATGTACAAAGAGGATGGAATGAAGCTCATATATAGCTGATCGTGCATTCAATGCACGACAACTCAATAATTCTTCAAGACGTGTCCAGACATTGTCGTCAAAGGGAGGTAACGATACTGATATCAAAGATCAATTATCAAATCTCACATCTATGTTATCTCAGGTATTGGCATGGAGCCATGGTGTGTGGTGTGTGCTCAATGGAGGGTCACCAAACTGATCGCTGCCCTCAATTATACGAGGATGAGGAGGTACATGCTGTAGGAATTTTCAGCAAGGAAAGCAACATCAAAAGAACGATCCATATTTTCAATATCCAGGATCAAGGAATCACCCCAACTTCCGGTGGAGTAACAACGACAACGTCCTTGGACCTTCTCAAGCATCTCAAGGCAACAACCGTACACCACCAGGATTTAATCAACGTCCTCAAGGGGGGTTTACACAAAGCTATGCATCCCATCAAGCTTCAGGTTCCACAATGACTCCAATTTTGGAGAGGTACGACAAAATGTTAGAAGCTTTGACCGCCTCCACTCAACAGTTGATGCACGGGCAGAAAAATCAAGACCAGGGGATCAAAGAGCTTAAAAACAAGTAGGTGATGTGGTGAAGGAGGTTATCAAACAGTTCACAACGATCAATTAACAATCTCACAACTGAGTTTATATGTCTATGATCAACATTGACTACATTATATGGCTTTGGCTTTGATCATGACTACATACAGGTTCTAGTCTTTGGTACATGTATCTATGTTTTGCCATTTTAGGCTACATAAAATATGGCAATTTCAAACACTCCACGTAGAGTCGACAAGAAAGATGGACCGGTAAACAAAGCATGCCACAACACATATCCCATTAGATGAAGCCAGAATCCTCTTATTACGAGTTAAACAACCATAGGTTTTTAGCCTAGTCCACATGCACACTGTAACTAAGTTCCCAATATCCAGAAGACTTAGGTAGATCATAGGATTGCTAAGTGCTAACATCATACATTCATATAGGGAGATAAGTAATGTAGACGGATAAACACGACTCATACACAATGAGTTACTTGGTCTTGGGGCGGAAGATGGGGAAATTGAATATAGGCTTGGCCCCTTGAGTATCCTTCTTCGGGCAGTCCTCCTCCAAGTGAGCCGCACCACAATAGAGGCAAAACATCTTAACAACATAGCTTCTAAGTCCACTCCCAGGGACGTCATAACCCCATGTACATCCCTCTGGTAAAGTTTCTGGAAGCTTCTTTTCTAACCCCGCACAAGATTTAGGAATTTTTTCCATCATAGCTTTGCACCCGGAAAAAAAAGAAAAAAAAAAAAGGTTAAAACAGAACCCGGCGGTATCGAATGAAAGACATAGAAAAGTCAGGATAATGAAATGTATGTCTTAATGAGAGACAATAATGACTCAATGATGAGCAAATCAAATGAAATGAATTCAATCAGAAACATCAGAGATCAGCGGCATGATCCTAATCAAACTAGTGGTGTTGGTGATCAATGAATCTTAATACACAAATATGATACAGAGCACATAATTAAAACCCTAACTCTGAATAATAATCATACGCAGAATGAGCAAACTAGATCGATGCAATTTTCCTCTTTACTATTCTCTGTTCTTCAATTCATTCATTAATTCAAACAAATAAAGCACTATTTGTATTGTACTGATTCCTCGTAATCAAAAAACAAAAAACAAAATCAAGAGCATACCTTCGATGAAGCCGTCCGTACGCTTACTCCAAAATTCGTCTGGCGGGAGATTTCGATCTTCAGGAGTAAAAAAAAAGCGGGCTAAATGTTCTTCATCGATGCTGTCCGGCTTCGCCTTCTTGGGTTGGTTTGGGTCCGGTGACGAGGGTTGGAGCCTCATGGTCTTCATCGCTGGCTTCGATTAGGGTTTGGCGTCTCTCTCCTTCAATTCGGTTGCTATTTCGATCCCAAAGGAGCAAGGCCTCGATCTGATCTATATATAAAGATGAGGTTATGGCGTGTCATGATTTAAACTTGGGCTTTCAGCCTAAAATCGAATCTGGGCTTTGGCCCAATGAACCATTTTCATCTTCTCAATTCCAACTTTCTTAAAAATACGAAAATATGATTGTACTCTATACCAAGTATTTTGTTTATATGTGAGCCATTCTCGTGAGAACTCATAAGTTGAAGACTTTTCGTTCTTAAGAGTCCTCATTAAAAAGTCTCTCCTTCTTTCTTATGTCAAATATTATCGAATATTGTCTAACAATTAAGTCATTGTTGCAGAATTTGGTACTAGTAACAAGGAATCATGGAAATTTTGGGGAAGCTTCATATATTAGGGACTCATATCCGACTTGGACTCTTGGAGAGGTCAGGGCTAAAAGTGACGATGTTAGCCTAATATTGGTGGTGAGGCTAGGAGGCTATTGAGCTGCGACACGCTCAAAATATAGAGAACTCACTCAGAGAGAAGAAGGGCTCCAACAAACTCATGGTTTTTGGACAGTCTATAGTAAAATGTCTCATGAAGAATTCAGACTATGTATGCTCCTTAAAAAAGTCTTGCTTGTTGCTAAACGTGAGATTTGTGATATTAGACTATGTAAGACAGTCTGGTCCTGTCCTATTATGAGTAACAAACGTGTTATATATACAATGAGTGGATGATGTCACACGATAACTATTTGAGTCGTTTTCAACCGAACGACATGCAGTATATCGAACTCACTCACACGTTTCGTCTAGTCTGAGCGTGGCCGACGCCAATCCATCAGTTCACAACGATCAATTAACAATCTCACAACTGAGTTTATATGGCTTTGACCAACATTGACTACATTATATGGCTTTGGCTTTGATCATGACTACATACAGGTTCTAGTGTTTGGTACATGTATAGCGCTGGTGTGTAATATCAAACATATATGTTTTGCCATTTTAGGCTACATAAAATATGGCAATTTCAAACACTCCACGTAGAGTCGACAAGAAAGATCACAAGAAAGATGGATCGGTAAACAAAGCATGCCACAACACATATTACATTAGATGAAGCCAGAATCCTCTTATTACGAGTTAAACAACCATAGGTTTTTAGCCTAGTCCACATGTACATTGTAACTAAGTTCCCAATATCCAGAAGACTTTGGTAGATCATAGGATTGCTAAGTGCTAACTCATACATTCTGTAATAACCCAAGTTTTCAAGGATAACTATATTATATTTATATTAGAATTTCGACTGTTAAGAAATATATGATTGAAGGTCATCACACTTCTAAAATCTCTTTATCATGACCAAACAAATTATGGTAACACCTTTTCGGTATTCAATTTTCTCTATACTCGACATTCGTTGGTGAGTTTGAGATTATTATTTTTCTTATCTTTGGTATGCATATTATTTTGTGCTAGTTAATATTACTAACACAATTGAATCTTGAGAAAGAAAACACCTAAGAAAGTCTTAATTGTACGTTATTGTGAGTCAACATATACATATAAACATGTGTACTTATATACATATATAACACAATGCAAATGCAATTAAATTAAATATAGGTAGATAACTGATTTTATTTCTCATTCATCTCACTATTCTGTGTTCCAAGTGAACAATTACCCTACTCTATAGTTTTGGCTTTGAAAGTCAAATTGGTGGGTTGGAAATTAAATTCCAATGCACGCTTTGTAGCCTATATAAACATATGATCTATCTCATATTTCTCTCAAGCTTCAAGGTCAAGTGAAAAACTGATCGGAAGCTTCCTTAGTTGGAAACAACATTCAACTAAGTCCCTCACACCAAAAGCGCCTTACACCCAAAGTCCTTACCCTTTGTTCTTGAAAAGTTCTTTTCTTTCAAAGAAATACAAGCTTGAATCAAAGACCTAACTCTTCACTTCACTTCTTCTTAAGTAAGTATATGAAAAACTCTCTTATAGTCTTTTGCCTTAGATTTTGATCAACTTGAAGAACAAAGAATAAAATGGTATAAAAACGTTGCTGCTGCATAATTCTAATTTCGTGCATGTAACTTCTGTTTTAGCTTATTAAAGTTACACTATATTAATCTACATGAAAAATCCTTCAGTTTAGGCTTTTGAATCACTCAAAAATATTAAGAAACGAAGAAGTTATAGCTAAAAGAAGATTTCTACTTTTTAAGTATTATTTCCGGAAACCGGCGAGTTCATGCATTTTACGGCCACCAGAAATTATAAAATTCTGATTTAATCTTTGTTTTATTGAATCAACTGTATAATATTGATATATAACTAATATTATATCTTAATCTTCCCTCATAACTGAGTTCTAAAACCTTAAACGGTTAAGTTTTATAACTTTTCCGGTGAACCTTGCCGGAAAACTCATAATATGTTCATAACTTCAAATGATCATATCTCACTCATTTCTTATCCGTTTTCAATGATCTTTATATCAAAACGAAGCTTATAACCTGAACTTTAAATCTGGAGAATTTCAAGAATAATAGTTGAAAATTTCTGAACGTAATAATTTATGCAATTAAGGTTAATTAAATAGTAATCACTTTATGTATTTCTTTGGAATATCATCATTTCTGGACTTGAACAATATGGACTTGTTGACATGAACCTTACCACTGAATTCCTTGTGAAGAACCTTTCACAGTGATCGATGTACTCACTTTGTTAAATTGGACTTGAGATGGACAACTTCACACATTTTGAAGTTTAATGACTTTAATCGGAGAATTATGGACATGGTTGATTAACCCCATGAAATTGGACTTAAGGATTGAAACTACTATTAATAATAATATGGTTTATTCAGTCAATAATATGGTTTATTTAAAGTCTGCAAAATTACTCTTTCATTGCTTGTGTTTTATCATTACTTACATTTTATTATGAATTCGATTATTTGCTTGTAAGCTTAAATTATTAATTGGTTGCTACATGAGTTTTCTCTTCTTGTGTATCATGTTTATGCTACATATGCATTAATTCATTATGAAATATTCTTAAGTATGTATATATGTGTATTTATGTATTTGTGTACATATACGTATGATACGATCTATAGCTCATAAAGATTGTATTTGTGAATTTGATTATGTTTGAGAAGTTATGTAGCCGGGTGAATGGTACTACCCCCGTGCTCAAGTGAATTACTGGTAAAGTGTTTTATGTGGAAGTTAACTGTGGACCCTAGTCCCTTCAGATAGTGCACTATTATACTCATTGGGATGGAAGTGCCAAACCTTGAGTATACATACTTTGGCAAGTGACCTTAGTATGCTGCGGTTTACCCGTGCTTTGGTATAGTGGACCTAGCACGTGGATTTTTTTTGGATTTGTTACCAGTTACTCTGAAATATTAATTGAGAAGAAAAGTATATTATTTTGATTAAACAGTTTGCGATATTATTAATACCTTATGATGCTAGGTGAAAAGATAATCGAGTATACATGTACATTTATGAGTTAATTCATCTATTGATGATGCATTTGTCGTTTTGGTAAATGATATTGTGATATTTGGTATTCAAAGGGGATTATATTCAATGAGAATTAATAATTGATTGTTTTATCATTTTTACTTCGTTATTCAATTTGCATCATTTTGTAAGACAGATTAATATAAGACTGTGGTCTATACTTACCGGGTTAGTGTAACTCATGATGCTACACATTTATGTTTTTCAGGTAATGAGTATATTCTTGGGGACAGGGTGAAACGACGTAAACTCAACAAAGAATGTTTTATAATTCTACTTTTATTTCATCACAATAAATCTTTATTTGTGTTTACAAAATTTATTGATAATCTCAATCGATGTAAAAGAAATTTTATTATATCAATCGAAAGTTTTACTCATAACTATTTCCTTACTTTCAAGTTTTATTATTGTTTTATGGCTCACGTCACAAGTTCACGAACCATATTTCAGTATAATATTGGCCTTAAATTTGGGGGCGTGACACATTCATATAGGGAGATAAGTAATGTAGACGGTTAAACACGACTCATACACAATGCATTACTTGGTCTTGGGGTGGAAGATGGGGAAATTGAGTATAGGCTTGGCCTCTAGAGTATCCTTCTTCGGGCAGTCCTCCTCCAAGTGAGCCGCGCCACAATAGAGGCAAAACATCTTAACAACATAGCTTCTAACTGCACTCCCAGGGACATAAGAACCCCATGTACATCCCTCTGGTAAAATTTCTGGAAGCTTCTTTTTTAACCCCGTACAAGGTTTAGGAACTTTTTCCATCATAGCTTGGACGAAGCCGTCCATACGCTTACTCCAAAATTCGTCTGGCAGGAGATTTCGATATTCAGGAGTCAAATATTCGTCTGAATAATCTAGATCGGTGCTGTCCGGCTTCGCCTTCTTGGCTTGGTTTGGGTCAGTCGGTGAGGATGCGAGGACCAGATCCGATGGTGAGGATGTGGGGTTCGGCCTCTTCGCTGGGGTCAGTTCCGGTGGTGAGGATGTGGGTATCAGTTCCGGTGACAAGGGTTGGAGCCTCGTGGTCGTCATCGCTGGCTTCGATTAGGGTTTGGCGTCTCCTTCAATTCGGTTGCTATTTCGATCCCAAAGGAGCAAGGTCTCGATCTTATATATACCATTCTCATTCTTGTTCCCATTCGGATTTGGACTTTATATTAGTATATGCCTCTTCATTATGAAATTTAAGACAAGAAATTGAGGTACTAGGCTCATGTTTACTCAAATCTAATCTGTACATCTTCCTTGATTTGGTTAATGCTCATTTCTGTTTTGTTTTGTTTTAATTGTTGTCTGTTGTATGATGTAATCTGCTGTTAAATCTGCAGATTCTAAGGAAGCTGAAGCATGAAAATATCATTGAAATGCTTGATTCCTTTGAAAGCCCACAAGAGTTCTGTGTTGTCACAGAGTTTGCACAAGTGTTGATTTCTTCCTTATCTAAAGTACCCTATTTTGACTGTATTTGTTTATCTAGACTAGCATGTTATTGTGGAAAGTAGGAAACTCTGCAGATGTTTAAATATCAAGGACTTTCTTTGATATACAGGGTGAACTATTTGAGATTCTTGAGGATGATAAGCACCTTCCGTTCAAGCAATTGGTACTTTCTTGTCACCAGTTTATATCCCATCTCTAATTGTCATACCTTTCCGGTTAGGATTTGATAACTTTCTGTTTACCAAATATTGTAGGTGAGAGCATTGCATTATCTCCATTCAAAGTTCAAACCGCATCTTCCACCGTGACATGAAACCACAAAACATTCTCATTGGTGCTGGTTCTATTGTTAAGGTTAATATGTTTACTATTAGTATTCTTAAAAGTTTGGGTGTCTATTTAATTACCAGTATCTTTGAAACAATAAGCCCTGAAGGCTGCAGCTAAAACTACCGATGTTGGCTGTATTTGTTTATCAGATCTAGACAAGAAAATCAAAGAATCATAGTCTGTCATTTCCTTTTGTCCATGGAGAAACATGATGGCCTACAGGAGCGGAGGTATACTCAAGCCTGGTGGGGTCTGACCCCTGCCAAGTCTTCCCCAGATTCAGTCAGAATAGGTATATATTTAATTAAATAATTAAAAAAAATAGACAGACTATGATCTCCTCCCCCCCCCCCCCCCACCCCCCACCCACGTGATGATCTCCTCTCCTTTTTATATAATAAAAAAAATCATAATTAATATAAAAATAAGATGAGAAAGCCAAA
>NC_020495.1:7783679-7787794 GCF_000184155.1 Fragaria vesca subsp. vesca | reverse complement strand
TATATTAGACAGTATTTTTAAGCTAGGAAGTATTCATTTTTTATTTTTTATTTTTAATTGGATATTGCTGGATTGTTGCCTTATTGATTTTGTTGATTAAGAATTTTATGTTAGTGTTATGTTATTGTGTTTTCAGTTTTTAACTTATGATATAATAATTCAGTTTATATGATCTAATGATCAATATATATATATATATATATATTTTAACGATCGGTACTTTATATGTGAACCCCTCTTAAGATGAATTCATGGCTCCGCCACTAATGGCCTGTATCAGATTCTTGCGCCGCAAGTTAAGGAAGAAAACAAAGAACAAGTGAGAGCCATCGCAGAACTTGCAAAGCAATGCCTCAAGTTGAGCAGTGCAGAAAGACCAACAATGGAAGAAGTGGCCAGGGAGTTAAACAGGCTGTCGGACACTTATCTTACAGTTCATGTTAATTAATTTCTCTTCTCTTCTCCTATCTAGCAGCTATATGTACATGTTTGCTTCTTATATGTGATGCAATATTGTTAATTCAGCTTGCATTCTTTATCTGAACATACAGATTAAGTTGGGAATTGGGACGCAGCAACTAGTATATGTTTCTGAAACAAATCACAAAAGCTACCTAACTAGTATATGTTGCCTTGTTTCATGTCAATGCTCTGCGTGCAATAGCTGGTTTAAGTACTGTAAACATAAATTACATGCTATCAATATATAATCAATTAATGAATCAAAACCTGGATCAAATAGATGAACTAGTGGACTGAGTGTCAGAACTCAGAAGTGACCGGACGGCGGAGGGAGGTCCGATCTCCGTCGTCGCTGCAAAGCAGCTTGAGACCGAGGGCGGTCTGAGTTGTGTTCTGACGTTGTACAAGCTAATCCATATTTTTATCTAGTCCCAAACTGACGGCTGAGATCTTATGGTTTATAAAATCCAACGATCCAGATCAACTCTCTTTATTTTCTATTTTTAATTAAATTTTTGGATAATATCAACTTCTAAAAATCATTAAAAATAGCTCCAATATTTGAAAACGCTTCTGTAAAATTCTACGAACTCGTAACGACGTCTAGGTTAATCCTATGGGTTCGAAAGACATACAAAACTCAACAAACTAAAAATTTAAAAAAAATTCAAAAGAATTGAAAGAATAATAGAAATCGAAATAAAAATAGCTCGAAAAATATTTTTCTTTTAAAAATATAAATTCGAAATTCCAAGATGTTACATGGATGCAAGTTAATTTGTAGCTAGGTTAATCGATTAGAATGATCTTCTAAAAAAAATAAAAAAATAAAAAATTAGAATACGTAAAAACAACATGAAAGCCAAACAAAACACACGTGCTGCATTCCAATTTCTCTAGCATGCATGAGATCTCTCTTCCTTCTCCGATGTTCCTGTAACAAATACTCAACCTTATCCAGATATACTGACAATTAACACCACTTCTCCCGCAAGACACAAACTCCTTACATTTTTACCAGCTAGGTAGAAATATATTTGCCCACGTTTGACATTTACGTTCGGACACGTAAATTTCTCATGTTTGTTTCTTGGTTTGATCAACATACACAGATATAGCTCGATAATGATCCATGACTAGGTCTCTTCCTAGCTCATTCGATGGCATATCCATGACTAGGTCAAACCCAAACAGTAAACGCCACTCTAATCTCCCCAGCTTCCAGCTATACAACACAGTGAGAATCGTGGTGATCAACAAACAGAGACCTTTTTGTGTTGTCTTTATATATCAAAGTCCTACTAGGATTCATTTTCCACGTCAAATATACACGCACGCCACTGTCGTCTATATATATGAGAGCTCCCATTTCCTTGGATCAATCTCATTTCCAAGTCTTAGCAGGGAATATATAGTATGGAAGCCCAGAAAGGAGAAGGAGAAGTGGTGATGAGTTCTGATTTGCTGCTTCCAGTTGGGTTTAGGTTTATGCCAACAGATGAAGAGCTCGTCAGATACTATCTAATGAACAAAGCTTGTTTTAGAGCTGTACCAGTTGCTGATGCGATTCAGGAGATCGATGCGACTCGGTTTTACAGCAACCATCCGAAGAATCTAGGTATACTATAGCTGGTTACCTTCTCCCTTCCCCTTTTCGTTTCATGAATCTCAATATATGTATGATATATTGCATGCTGCTAGCTTATGTAAGTTGAGGAATCTATATATTCACCGACAGAAGATGGTGAAATATATATGTGATTAATTGTTTTAGTGTAGCACGTACAGAAGCCTCCATTTAAGATCATGACAAATGTTATTGATCGATCAGGACGATGTCGTGATCATGTGTATCGGATCTCCCATATATTAGACCGGAAATGGAGTAGGCTAGGGTTTTGGAATGCAGATCGAGTCCCATGACCTACCTGAACCCTTTACCTAATATGACATTCTTTACCTAAGAATCGATGAAATACAACACAACTTCGAGAGAGATGGATTTGTGTTATATGTATGGGAATATATTGAATCATTGAACCTTCTTCTAACCTATTTTTCACTCTGCGAGCCTAACCTCAAAACATTTGAAACAACAAGTTTTCGAGTGACATGCTAGACTCAATATATATCTCAAAATTCTTTAGACATAAGCTTCCCAAACATAGTTATTTGGTTTTTTTTTTTTTTTTTTTCATGTATATATGCTAGCTAGCTATTCTTAGCTTTTTGTATCACCCATGTATATATGCTAGCTAGCTATTCTTAGCAATCTAGATAGGTTTTCTCGTAATGCAGCTCCAACTTAAATCGAGTCTTTAAATATAGAGGTTTATATATACGCAGTCGCATCGTTTCGCATGCATATATTCTTTATGCGCATGGATATATTCTATATGCTTCAGTTCAAGTAACATATTTGGCTGACCAGCATTTTACTTCAACAATGCAGTGACGTTCTCTAATGGGGAGAGGGAGTGGTTCTTCTTTATACACGAAGACGATGAAAATTACAGTGGCAGCTGCTGCAGCCATGCCCAGAGAAGAAGAAATGTTCGAGAAGTCGGAAACGGGATAGGGTTTTGGAAACCAAGCGGATCAGAAAACCCGATCTACAGTAAAGATGGAAATGTCTTCGCCACCAAGATCTTCCTCACTTACTTCTCCGGAAGTTGTCACTCCAAAAAACCAAAGAGAACTCACTGGAAAATAGTCGAGTACCATTTACAGATAAGAAGAGAGTGGGTGGTGCTGGGAAAATTACAGAGAGGAATGGATTACACTGGTTTTTGATCGAGGATTGATTATTTACTTATTATTTTTTTACAATTCTTTGGCAGCCAATAGCTAGGTTTCTCATTCATTTGAATAAGGCTGCAAGTGTATGTTATTCTTTTTCATTCATCGGAAAATCAATATACCCTTATTTGTGGTATATTGTTTTTCCGATGAAGTTTGTAGGTGTATTGTTACAATAAACTCTTATCGATAGAGAAATGAAATTCTTTTTCTTAAGTATTTTTGTTGTATGACCTGGGAATTGCTTCAGTAGCATACATTTGGTGCAGATGATTCATTGCTTGTGCTGTTGTAGAATCAACAATGTAGGAGAGGTTGGTTCTGTAGATGTGAAAATAATGAGGATGTGTTGGATACTTGGATTGATAGAAACAGAAACATCCCCTAATTGGGTACACAATTTACTGATTAGAAAGAAAAAAAAGCCAGAACCGAGCACTAGCTTATGGGGTTTGATTATATATAAACAGGTGATCATGATCTTGATGCCCCATTCATTGCTTCATCTGTGAAATGAAGTTGTCCAGATTCTTTGCAGAAGATCCTCCTTCACTAATACTCTGAAGAGCCATTTCCTTCAGCTTTAATGCATTGGCTCGTATACCATCATCGGCAACCAAACTGTCCAGTTTCCTTCTGATTTCATGCCTAGTAACAATTCCATACTCATCTGGGCTCAAGGCCAGACCAACTTTATAGCCATTACAGATGCAACTCCGGTTGTAAAACTGATCGGCAAAGTATGGCCAACAGAGGAAGGGGACGCCCATGCTTAAGCCATCCATAATCGAGTTCCAACCACAATGAGTCAGAAACAAGCAACTGATGGGTGAGCCAACACCTGTTCTTGGGGT
>NC_020495.1:7769603-7783536 GCF_000184155.1 Fragaria vesca subsp. vesca | reverse complement strand
GGTTGTTTGTGGAGCCAGCTTAAGCAAGTCAAGTCCTCTGGCCAAAGGTATGCAGCAGGTTTTCCATTTGCCAGTAATGGGCCAAGTGGAAACATGTTTGGGACTAAATTAGCAACATGGGGGTTAAGCTCATGAAACCAGTTGCACAGAAGCCAGCCACAACGCTTCATGTTTCGTTGAATGCCAGAGAAATATTGGAAGTTGGTCTCCCCAGACTGCTTTCCTGAATAATTCCACAGAAAGTCTGCACTAGTCAGTGGTGGCAGGTCTGTGGACAGTTGAACCTTCCCATCAATTTTTGAAGATCCTACACAGTTCATTTAAATTAAATCAGAAAATAAATCAAACAACACTATCATCAGATAAAATTTGTTCATAAGCTATCCATCAGAAAACATTTCTCTATTTCTTATAAATTGTCTAGAAGACAACAAACTAGTTCTACGGTATACATAACTAACACGGTCTTACCCTTGGCGTCAATAATCCCATCCTCAATAAGCTTTGGAATGTTAAGTATCAAGGCCAAAACTCCTGGAGCAGAAGTCCAGAAGATCGCCAACTTCAGCTTCAGCATTTCGGCAATCTCCAAAGCCCACCCAAACATTGGATCAGCTATGATACAAGTCATCTAATTACCCTCCATGTTGACCTTCTCTAAGACTTCTCTCAGATGACCAGGCATGACTTTTGATATACTCTGAAACAACTTACCTTCATCATTCCGTGCATCATCTTCTGACAATCCATCAGGCACTGCGATGTACCTGACCTTATTCCTCTCATTATCCAAGTCTGGCTCCGCAGCCATCAGACGTGCATGTGCAAACTCTGTTATGACAAATGTGACCATGACTCCGCGACCAGCAATTAGGTATGCCAACTTTATGAATGGTGTAACATGTCCTTGTAAAGGGTATGAAACAAGCAGCATATGGATAGCATTTTTTTATCTAACTTTGTGGATTGGAGTTGGATATCTTTCCTTCTTCCATTTTTGTAATCTCTCCCACACACTGGATGTTATGAATTTGGCCCAGATAATGTTACATGTATATAGAACTACAGATATATGTATAGATATAACGAGGGGAAGGAGACTAAGGAAGAAGAAGAGGAGACTATGAGCTCAATGAACAAGGCCTAAGGCCAGCACCACTGGTTTAAGTATCTCATTCCTCTCCACAGCTTTAAAATATAAGACCCTCTATTAAGAATTGACATATTTTCAGGGTTCATATTAATATTATAGAGAAGCATTCACCCATTTTCAAAAGGTGGTTATGCCAACCTTCAAACATCAGCTTTGCATGAAGATAATTAAACAATTATCAATAGTCATGCATCTCTTATGAGAACCTTTGGTCATTCAGATTCTTTAGACCAAACCCTATCCATAGGACCAACAAGTAAAAGGATGGTTACAGACTGTTATAATGGAAGAAACGCACTTACAGATGTAAACTGAAAAGCCATATAACACTTGCAACAACAGTTAGCAATGATATGTCTCCAATATTCATGATAATGACACAAAGTTTCCTCATCAATTAGTTTGGCATAGTTGATTAAAACTACTTTCAACAACGTTAGCATGAGATCGAAAGCCATAAAAGAGACAGTTGCAGAACCACACAGATTTTTCCTCAAAATAGAATTGATAGTCCATTACCAAACTTAAAACCAAACTCGGAAACCATAAAACTAAAACTGTAAACAGATTAAACGAAACTGCATACTGTTACATCTCTTCTCTTTGCTCCAATCAATTCGAGGTCTTCGGAGGTCCACCTGGTCGAGCCGGTCCGAAGTAGTTGGTCACCAATCCCATAATAGCAAACCTGAAACCATTAATCACAAAATCACATCACAAATTTGCAAACTAACAATCCACATCAAAATCTCATAATTAATTCACAACTAATTCATACACAAATTCACACCAGTAACTTGTAAATAAGTAAGACTGTACTAACATCATGGCCATGGAGATCTGCTTGAGGTCGTTTTCAATGCTCTTCATGTTCGCCAATGACTGAGCACAGAAGATGATCGCCAGCCACGAGCACAGCTTATACTGCAAATCAATCAATCAATCAATCAAATCAAAACCCTAGCATTCAAACCGCAACTGGAAAACAACAAGATAGAGATAAGAGCACGCACGCGGAACATGACGCCGGCGATGCCGAAGACCACGGCGATCAAGCCGGAGTAATCCACCGGTAGATCCTCCGGAGATACAGCCGTCTGCACGTAGCGCTTCGCCGCCGCCGGCTGACGTGGATCGTTCGCTGCCGTCGATGACATCTCTAAGACCTCACTCCACCTCTCTCGATCCAAACAGTTTCAGATAGCTGGAACTCGGAAGTCTCTACTGCTTAATACGAAAAGAAAATATATATAAAATTAAAAAGTATATATGTTTTGGGCTACCGGGCCTATGCGACAAATATGTTTTGGGCCACCGCGTAGCAGGCCTTAGTGTCCGCCTAGCCCACCGCCTAGCGATTTCCTTTGAAGTTTTTATTATATAATTATATATATACAATATATCTATATATATATATATATATATTTTTCACTGTGTCATATTTATTCTTCTTCAACCTCCAAAATTTCAGTTCAACAATGGAAGCTCCAACCCCAGCAACTCCTCACACTCCGAAATCGACGGACCCGAGTCCCCAAACTCCGACGGAAAGCCCATTAGCGGCGTCGTCTGCTCGGCTGTGGAGGCCCACTGCGCAGCGCAACCTGAGAAACCAGTGGTCCAAGTTAGCTTCTTTGCGACGAGAATGGGAGGCTGCTTCTTCTAACGGACGAGCAAACGCCACGTCGCTCGTAAACGCCTACCTCTCCATCAAGTAATACAACTCCCAAAAAACATGGCTTTAGTATTTTTTTTTTTTTTCTTTTCTTTCTTGGAGTTGGAGTTGTGGTGGTTTTGAAATGGTGATTGTATCAGGTACATGGGTTCGAGAGAGTTGGGGGTTCTCAGTGACATGCCGGAAATAGTAAAGAAGGCTTCTCAGAAGTTACATAAACAGAAGGTAATAATTTTTTTATTTTTTTTTTAACTTGGGTTTTATTTCTTTACTCATATTTAAGCTCTTGATTGTCACTTTTGTCATATGGAAATATTTTGATGCGAATAAGAATTTTACGCTTATGTCATCGTTTTAAGCGTAAATGAGTGTATCATGAAGCTTCAAAAGCCATTGAGAGTTGTAACGTCTTATGATAATTAATCGAAAAATAGGCAACTAGTCTGGAGTGCGAAATGGGAGTGGAAAATCAAGGTTTTGGAAGTGAATATATGAAATAAAAGTGTGTGGAAGAGTTTGCATGAGTTCATGGATTAATCAACCTTGCGTGAGTTCATGACACTGTATTGCCGTAATCATGGTGAATTCCTATATTGCCTTTGCTAATTCTTGTTAATCTACTTTTTTTGGCTGTATTGTGTTTCAGGAACTTCATCGGCGCAAGCTTTTATCCTCGTACAAGGACATGGTACATGCTCTTACCAGCTTCTGTTTGTGCTTTTCGAGTTCTTTTGGAATGTGGAACACGTCCTTTTCCATTTGTTTGATCTCTTTGGTTAATAAAGTTGGATATGGTCAGGAAATTGAGAGAAGACTCATGCTCTGTGTTAGGTAATATTATCAAGTGCTGCTTCAAGTAGGATATTGATATAGTTGAAATGTGTCCGCTTTTTCAACAAATAGAACTATATGGTGTTGGACTTCTCCACCACCACCAAAGATAAGGAACTAGAAACGAGCTGCAACTAGAAAATTTACTTGTTACTGTATTTTTCTTCTCTTGATAAAATTAGAGATTCTAAGTAGTTATATGAACATGCATTGAAGGTAATAGTTCGGATCTATACATGTGTGGTGCATATTTGTATAGAATGATAGTATGGGAATTTTTCTTATTTACTAGATCAGTTGGTATTTTTATTTACTTCATTTCTTCATGTTTTCTACAGGTCTCCATTGTAACTAACATGGTTAAAACTAGTAGATCCATGAGATGTTTCGTCAAAGGGTCAAGCAATAGTCCACTTTTACAATTTTCTGGCTATTCAGAACATAATAATGATCCTGGAGATGGTGGTGGGATTCCAGTCTTCACATTTTGGTCGATCTCTTGCTTTGGTACATCTACAATATACATTTTCTGCAATGCATTTTTATTATAGTAACTGATTGATTCTGCCTAGATGGACAATCAACAATCACATATTACTATGATGGATTTGTGGGGTTTTGTTCAATCATGGAAATGGTTACCTGTACGAGCATAGTAGAAAAATTTATGAACTGTATTTAACCAAAATGAGAGCATCCTATATGGATGGAAAAAGCGGTGATACTAATTCGATAAGAGATATATAAGTGGGTCTATGACTATATGTGTTTCCCTTTGAATTGCATGCTGCTGAAAATGCCAACAATATGTCAGTTGTCATAAGATTGAGGTTTAAGTAGAAAATGTCTGTCTTAAACCTATTATTAGTTCCACATTATTTGGATTATTTTTCTCTAACAGTTTCTTATCTTTGAATTATATCAGAGAAAGTGGCAGAGGAGCTTGTTCATATGCTTATGTTGGAGCTAAATGTGAAGGTAAATTATTGTGTCTGTGGGTGCAAAGTTTATATTTATCTAGCATCTTCCTTATGTGTATCTTGTTTGTTTCTTTACACTTGTTGGTGCTTTTGGTCTCTGCAGCGTTTGCTTGTGGTGGAATTACTGTCAGTTGGTTCCAAAGTTTCACCGGCTAACATTTTGCATTGGTCTGAAGAGCTTTATCCAGAAGAATTTGGTGATTTGAGTATGTGCAACTTATTGTCTGAGGAAACTTGTGAACCAGTCTATCCAAGGTTGCATGGTCAGAAATCTGATAAGCCGGCTATTCGACGTAACCAGCAGCCAGATCATGATGTTTTACAGGCATGAATTTCATTGTTGTTTAGAAAGTAGAATAGACAATTGTATGCATGTACTATGCTCATCAATTTCATTACCTCAACATTTTCATGATTGCAGGTTTATCTAACAACATGGCTCGTAGAGGTTAACATAGATTCTCACAGGTGAGAATGAAGTGGGTTTGTATCCCATTATGAGAATATTGATTTCAGTAATTGATAAACATGTTAAGTCATGTCTCTTTGTCTGGTAAGTAAGACTTCGTGCCTAAAGGTTTCATTTATTTCTTCTCTTTTCCTGATAGGGTGGACGAAATTTTTGCTGAAGTTGGGGAGGAAATACATTGTAAACTTGCTTGAGGAGACACTGGAAGAGTCGTTGACAAGAGTGCTTATTTTTCTGATAGGCTGAAGATCTGATACTGGTATGGTGTCTTGTGCTTGTTAAGTGTGAAGTGAACATGCTTGAAAATAGTTGAAGCTGGACTTTGTGTGAGTCCCAGAACCTGGATCGCCTGCCACAACAGCATTAGGCGTCTACATTGCCGATAAATAGGAGTGCAACTTGAAGTATTTGTAACTTCAGTTATGTTATGGACTTATGGTACAAACTATGCTGATGAATTCCCGTGCTATGCTGATGAAATCCCGTGCATGAAGTGAAGTATTTGTAACAGAGATATCTCAACATGACATGAGTCATAGTGGGTGCTCTCTCGAGCTCATTTTAGACTTTCTAACCATTTGTTTAAGCAATACATTTTGATGTAGAGAAGAAAAGAAAGATGTTGGTTAACATTTATCATAAGGGATACATATACATCTCTCTCAAGCAAATTGCTGTCTATCTTTGGTCCAATGCTTTGAATACCACTGACACTGCTTACGGAGTCGGATCAAAAATGTTCTCAAGCAACCCTGATTACTAAGAAGCTTTTATGAATTTTCAATCATATTGGTCTTCAATGGGATAAGGAATACAAAACATGAAGCTTTTAGTCGAATGTTAGCACTTAGTAGTTAGAACATACAATATTTTACATTTATATTTTGCAGTTTTGATTATTATTCTCCAAAAGAAATGCAAATCAGCATTATGAATTAGTTATAGACTTATAGTACATGATATTAACTGAGATGTGCAAGTCATTACCAGCCCCACATCTGGAAAACCATACTTCAGAGCCAAAGAAGTCGCTCTGTAAAACTTTTCAGCCATATGTTCACTTAAAAAGGCTTCAAAAACCCTAAATGAGTTCATCAACTTTATTCAGTCGGCTAGAGACGGGTATAAACTGAAAATCAACTTCCATGACTATAGTAGCATATAGGCCTCATAAGAATCTCAACGATCCTCCTTCCACACAGACCGTTTCCTCCAGAGGCCTTTTCCAACATAAACATTGTACAATAGCAAATTTGTAACACTAAACTACTAGAACAAGACTGGAAACGAGAAGGCTATACAAAATGTATTATTGCCTGCATTATTCTCAAAATGATGCGCATAAACAAAAAAAGACTTAATTTTCCGAAGTCTACTGTGCAAAATTATTGAAAAAGAACCATAATGGTGAAATGAAGCCAGCTTGACAACCATTAAAGTACAAAAAGAGAACTGCATGTACTGTATACACTATCATATATTAAAAGCTAACATATAAACAAAGGAACCTTGTGTACAGACTCCTACTGTCCTATTACCCACTGATCACAAGGTGTTGCAGAAACATCATGTATACTCGACTCTGAAAAATAATGCAGCGTACTGGACTAGGCTATATGTTATGCCTTCTATAGACTCATAATCAACCTAGTGATTGTCATATTCAGATGGAACCTAAAAGAAATGAGTACAATTCCACATTACAAAAAGCAGGCCCCTTAACATTACAGAGAATCAACCATCTTCAACTTCTTCAGAACTGAGTTCAAATCCAAACAACTTCTAAAACTTGTAAATAACTTATTGAAGTTAGACCATAATCACTTAGTTTCCTACAGCCAACTTGCAAAAGCTTTTATCCAAAATAAATTATCAATTCTTGTATCAGGATTGAAAATTCCTGAACTTACCACCATGAAGCCCCTTCTAACATATCCCGCAAGCTAATACCTCAATTATGAATTCCCATGCTTAGGATTATGAACACACATGATTACTTGAATTATAGAAGTGTACAATTTGGAGTAACCAGTCTGCGGTTCTATCCTTCCCCTTGAGCCAAAAAAAAATTGATGGGGCATAGCTGTTACTTTCTAAACTTTCATAGTATACAGAGACCATCTTATATTTCTCAAAAAGGACATCAGTGGTCTAAACTGCAAAGAACTAGAAGTCTCCATTACTTAAAGGGGACATTCTAGAATTCATTCTCCTCCTACATCCCCACTTGTGTAATTGCTGTTGTGAAGCATGCCCCATTAAATGAGTTGAAAGGTGTACCAGAGATTCAAGAGGGTTGAAGAGACAATTGGCCGAGAGGGAAAAATAATCAATTAATGATCAAAGTGAAAGACATTGTACCCTGTCTGGCAGATTTCTAGGCACTGGAAGTGCTGTAACATATTTCTGGGGGCAGGTTCTTTGAGCATTTGCAGGAGCATCGGATGATGAGGAGGTCTCAGCCCCATCACCTTGTGCCCGCCCATGGAACTTAGCAAACCGATTGATGACAGAAAACTTCTCCAGATCCTGGCTTTCTACTCTCAAGTCTAAGATAGAGGTTCTCTTGTCCAGTCTGCATCAGTCGATGGAATAGCATTATACCAGAGTGAGAATATTAAAAAAACACACAGGAACCAATTAATGATGAAACTAATTATTATCCAAGTTCAATTGTATGGTCAAGCTGCAATTTAGTGAGTGTATTCTGAATAAAAGAAGAGGTCATTAAAGCTACCTCAACAGATCATTTTCCAGCTTCCTTGCCTTGTCAACGAAGTTTTCCACAACTTTTGGGAAGTACAGATGAACTCTCTCAGGTGTTTTAAGCTTCTCAGGCAAACTAGAAATCATATTTTGAAAGACTTAGCATTAGTATGCACTGACAATTACCAAAGCAATAAACCATCATTACATTTGCTTACTGTGAAGGGATAAAAAATAAATAAATAAATAAAAAATAAAAAACAATTTCTAAACAACTCTTACTGGTTTGCAAGGTCAGGAGGTAATGGGGTTGGAATATCCTTTCTAGAGCATGAGATTGCACTGCAGGCATCACCTAGTGATAGTCTAGAAGCAAAATACGTTACACTCTCAAAGGAAGTGCTTGGATCTGCTGAGAGAACTGCTGAAGGAGGAGGCCGCAGCAATTGTTGCACAAGCTGTGTCGTCAAGATAAGCCTCTTTTTGGACCTAAACATTGGTGGTCCATCTTCAATCATTTCACTTTCATCTTCCACCTGTCAACAAACATGAAGCAATTAGTTCTCCAAAAGAACTACAGGATATCAAAGATTAATTTTGAGAACGTGACCGAAGTAGAGGCAAACCTTCTCAGTCAGTCGGTTCGTTGCTCGAGCCCACTCTGCATCTGCCGCTCTGCAAAAAACAAACCTTGCATTTTAAGAAAAGTTCCTAACGGAAAGCCAATTTATTTTTTATCAAAAACAAAAACAAATCGAGCTCTAATATGCATCAAGTGTCCTGCAAACCACCTCATGTTTAGAAGCCTTCGGGAAACCTTGCTCAGCTCTCCATGCCATGATGAAAGTTCAGATGTAGCACTTTTACGCTTCTTTGGTCTCTCAATAGTTAAACTTTCATCAGTTGCATCAGGACGCAGTAAATGCGGGGATGTTAATTGCTCACTCGAAATAGGTTTCAGAGCTGAACTCTGTGGGATAGTACTAGCATTGGAAGTAGCAATGGGTTTCTCCATCTGTTCACGAGCATGTAGATCAACCGGTTTTCCAGCAATGAAAGGTTGCTCCATAGACTTCATAGTGGCTCTAAGTGTATCATGCATCGGTAAAATTTTCCCATTTTTAAAGGTTCCATACTGGTCAAACCAGGACGGCGCCATCTGCGGACTGACTTGAGACTGTTCACCTCTAAGAGAAGATGCATTACTACCATTGGAGGAATTCTGAAAATTCTTCCGACTTAATGAGAACATATCCTGACTAGATGCATTTGAAAGTCGAGAATCCCCGAGTTTGGATGCAAAGCTTAGCATTTTTGAATCTCCGGAAGGAACTGTGGTATGATCACCTGATGAATCTCTAATCAAAGTATTATTATAAGATAAATGTTGCCCTCCCTGGGGACTCACCTGCTGAGTCTCCACACCAGAATCCGGACCTCTCAATCTCTCCACACCATGATCACTTCCATCAATCTCCGTAATTTTCATAGCCTGTGCTTGGTTCAGCAAGGAATAACTTTGATGGGAACTGTTATTTGGCCTTAAAGAACGGCCAAAAGCTTCAATATCTCTCTGGGTAGCGGCAGAGTTTGAAGCAGATGCCTCAAATAAATTATTTGCAGTGGATTCTTTTCCCTGTGAAACATTGGTCTTTTGGGCAGTCTGAATGTTCTCAAGTGAAACTTGTCGCCCGGTGTGTTTGGATGGCTGCTCTTTCGGACCAGAGCTTTGCAAGTTTGAACTATATACACCAAATGCAGAGGAACCATTCCCTCTTTCCCGGGTATCTTGCTCATTGAGCTTTGGTGAACCATGGAAAGTTGTTACCAAATGATTATTTGTTTGAAGCTGGGATTGGGATTTAAATAACTGAGGTTGAGCCTTGGAAGGTTCAGCACTTACTAGGGGTTGCTGAAATGGAACGCTGGTCCACACGTTCTTTAACACTTTAGAAACAGCACCTTGACGGGCGGATGTACCAGCAGGCTCAGTATCTGATTGTGGGACTTTTGGGGCGGCAACTCTTGAATGGGACTGGTCAGCAATATTCAGATGTGATGCCTCCGCAGAAGTAAGGTTATCCTGTGAAGCACTTTCAGTTTTATCTTGCACTGATGTCGGAGGAGATTGACTGGTTTGAGCTCTCTCAAAAGATTCACCAAACTGTCGTGGACGAAATGCAAGCCTATCAAAAGGTATATTAACGGATTGGCTTGCCGTTACATGGTCACTAGCAGCAGTCATGTGCTGATTTTCAAGCCGACTTCTAGAATGAGGAAAACCATATTCGGAAGATGCAGAAAAACCTCCCTGCATATGGTATTGGGGGCCCAGGGCCTTATTTCCTGTTTGTCCTGAGCTACCAGAGAGACTATTTCTTAATTCCCCTTGGGATGCTTCATGAGAGGATGGCAAGGACTGAACAGATGCTGTTGAGGCCAACCATGTATGCCCTTTTTCTCCCATATCAGAATGGAAAACACCTGAACCCAGAACTGCTTGTGAGGAACTCTGAGAAGACATGGAATGGTCTGCAAGTGGAATCCGTTGAGATGGAGGAGCCAACTGTAAACCGTAACCTTGAGAGACAGCTGATTGATTTCTCTGAATGTGACCTACAGATCCATCAGAAGTTTCCACTTCAGGCACCTCAGATGACGTATTGTGATCAGAAGGGCTGAAGTGAGTAGCATTACCATGCTCCCTTGGATGGTCCACCTTGTGAAGAAGCTCAAGCATATGTTGACTGCAATGGATTGAAGAGTCAAAACAATCTATTGAAGAGAATGAAAGCACAAGGTGATACACAGATGACCTACAATCAACTCGTATGTAGAAGCATATAAAAAAACACATGAGTTCCCGAATAAAACCATGACATAAAATTAGGCTGGAAACTGGCTCTTTCAGGTATAGGCAACTCTTAAAATATCCTCAAAGAATTATAGAATATATACTTCCAGAGCAGCATTTCATGAATATAACGATGAAAAATGGTAACAACACAACCTAACAAATGAAGTAAGAAAGTTTTATCTAATACCAAATATAAAATATGGGCAGGTAGCAAAAATCAAGTATTCAATTACCTTGATAATGGTGCAGCCTTGTTTGGGGTATTGTCATTGTTACCAGAAGATCTGTCAAATGGAGTAGACGTACTTGGGGCAGAACCTGGAGGCATGCTTTTTGAAGGTGGCTCATCCAAAACCTGAACACCAATTAAATGCAACAAATTGGAAGAAAATGTCAAAATGCTTTTAATCAAGGGTTGAAAAGGAAGAATAAAAGACAAATAAGGAGATAAAAAATTAATCAAGAATTTAAATGAAGAATTTGGCTTCATTCTCAAAAATAAATAAATAAATAAATAAAACCTATAATCACCTTTTCATTATCCATAGAACTTCTATCAGTATGACCCATAAATTTTGACTGCCCAAAACTCCCTTGGTTATGACTTTTGAATCCTCGAGAGACCTGCTGGGACATAGCCTGTGAATGTGTCACGTGTTTTCTTCCAGAAGAAGGTTCCACTTTAACACCAACATCCCCCATCGGATGATACTGAAACTTGCGAGTTCCAGAAGGCTTGCGACCAGCATTGCCCGATGAGTGTTGTTTGCTTCCAGGAAAAGTATCCGAATCACCAGCATCTGAGACAGCACTTTCCTTCATGCCCCCAATGGAAGTATGGTGATATGCATTAGGGTAAAAAGTTTCACTAGGGTTCTCTTTTGTATTATTGTTCTCCATATCATGCATTTCCACTACCCCTTTGTCCAAGGAATTGTTCCCGGATGACTCCAAAATCAGGTGGTTCTTGTCCAGATGATGCTGGTTTTTTCCCAGAGCCTCTCCTCCTTTAGTGTTCACTGAAGAATCAATAGGTGTCCAGAAATCGTGACGGTTTGCAACATGTTGCTGACTTTCTTGGTAAGCTCTTCCAGTGCTGGAGTTTGATTTAGCAGCACTGTTTATACTTGAACCCTCTCTATTGATTTGCGGGCTTCCATATTTTGGATGCACCACTTCAACATTTGAGTGTGGAGCAGAATCAGTCTTCCACATACCAGCAGCACGGCTCATTTCCTCATGCATGCCTCTCTTAAGATCTCCATGTTCAGCAGATCGTGATAAGATCTGATTCCCATGATTTTTCAGATTATTACCCCCATCTGTTGACACAGATTCAGTAAAATTCCAACCATTTGACATATTCTTTGGCTGGTTATCATTATTATGTGAAGAACTTCTTTCTTGACGGTTCCAAGAACCTGAAATGCTATTTGCATTTATTTCTCTACCTGACGAACGACTAATAGTTCCATAGTTGTTATGACTGCCGTCTGTGGGTGGCTGCGGTAGAGAGTTGTGGTCCAACCATTTACTTGCTTGTTCAGGACTCTGTGAAATAAACCTGTGAGAAGAATCAGTCTGAAAAACATCTCCTCTTTCATGCAAAGTTTTAGGTCCTGATTGCTGGAATCCCTGAATACTAGAGAAACTACCACTGGTACTGGGCCTATTGGCATCAGCAAAGTGAGGGGAGGGTCTAGAATTCAAGTCAGAGGATGAATGCAAGTTGTTACCAGCCCAACCAGATTGTTGTTTGTTAGTATCACCAACAATTGAGGGCTGCTGAGTCCCAACTGGAGGTTCTGGATTTCGGAAACTAGGGCCACACCACTCTTCCTGTAGACCTCCATCAACGCTAGAAGTTTCTGCAACAGCAGACTGCATAAGAGCACTCCAAGTTCCACTTTGTACAGAGGAAAGTCCACCAAAAATGTCTGCACCATCCAGCATACTAGAACCTCCCATTCCCACATTGGCGCTCCTACCAAAAGCATCCCAAAGATTATCATCTGAACCAAACAAAATCTTTTCTTCAGTTGGATCTAGAGCCACACCCTGTGAGGGTGCAACCTGCCTGACAGCTTTCTCCAGTGATGGTTCTGACAATCCAACTAGCTCTTGCCTCCCTTGGAATTCCTCCATGGGTTCATTTCTTTGTAAGGAATTTAGCTGATGCATGTTCATACTTTGAGCAGCTGTAGGCCCAACGGTATTTTTCCCTTGATAATCCTGTCTAGAAGGCAGAGATCCACCTAGCATGCTGACCGGACCCAAAAATGCAGCGTACTGATTACCTGGAGATAAATTACGACTGACCGAAATCTGCTGCATTGCCGGTTTATCCATTTGAAAATGAGGATATGAACCTGGTGTTCCACTTGAGCTAGAAATGGGAACACCATATAGAGATTGATCAGCCTGTTGAGGGACAAGGCCCATCAAGCGCAATGCCTGAGCTTGTTCATGGGACAATACATGTCCACTAGATCCCCCCTGCATAACAGGTGATGCACCACGCTGCAGCCAGTTGGTGTTACCTGCCACAGCAGTAGGTGGCCATTGAATGTTAGATGCCTCGTTGATTGTGACACCATTCATCAGGGCTGGTGAGTGATTACCAGCAGCCTGTTTTGCAATTGAAGAAGCTTGATTTGCAAAAGCCTGCTGTTGTTGCTGAAGTTGTTGCTGCCTTTGAAATTCTTGAATTTGTGTGAACATTGCCTGTCTTTGTAGCTGCATGTCACTAATATGTGGTTGCTGCTGCCTTGGCAAAGACTGCATCATACTTAGATGCTGACCACTCATTTGCTGTTGACCACCAAAAAAATCAAAACCAACTGGAGATTCTGAAGTTTCCAATCTCGCCGAATTCTTTTTAGCATGTTCAGGACCACTTCCTCGTGATTCAGGTGTAGACAATCCTCTAGATGTTAGAATTTGTTTATCAGACTCTGTATCCGCTCCCAAAAAGTTAGCTTCATTCTGCCTTGTCTGGAACATCTGATGCCCATGCATATAGCCATTTGCAGTTGGCTGTTGACTTTGAGACTGAACTCTGCCAAACTCCGGTCTCAGATTTGATTGCATAAAATTCAAACTATGAGGCACATGCAAAGACGGACTCCCATGTCCTCTCTCAGAATCTGCTACTAAAAAAGAGAGATGTTTAGCAACAAAAATGGCATCTCAAACAACATTATTAAAAATCCTAATCTAATACAGAAGGATAGACCCCCACCCCACCACCCCACCCCCCCCA
>NC_020495.1:7744658-7769178 GCF_000184155.1 Fragaria vesca subsp. vesca | reverse complement strand
TGGCCTGCGGATGACGCTGACCCTGTGACAAGTTCTCTTGGCCAAAGAAATTGTGGACCCTGTCTCCAACTTCGTTTCCAGGCATAGATAATCCGGCCACAAAATTGCAGCAGCTAAAATTCTTTTTAGAAAAAAACTACCTGATGAAAATATGAAGAGAGTTCAGAGCTTTAGTATTCTTGTCATTCCAGCAGACCACAAATCATATAAAATACTATAAAAAAAAAAAAATACACATCTGAACCTTATTCCAATATATTTTAGAGTTACTCCAACTGCCATGTCCTCAGTTCAAATAACTTAACCTGAATACAACCATGTGAGTGCATTAGGCATATACCAAGTAGGTCATACATAAAAAGCAGAATGACAACTATCAAATACAACCATGATGGTGATTCCTGTTACCACTTTTTTTCTGTGACACTTTTCTAAAAGCTTTTCTTGTAGAGGAAACCAACAAACCCAGACGACATAGCTGTCGTTAACATATTCATGTGGCATATAATAGCACCTCTAAATCCAACTAAATTATGATTACATATGCACAATAGGAATTGTTATCAACAGAGGGATTCTTTGCATAAAAGGATTATCAAGATCATTTTAGATATCCTAAGATAAGAGGTTTCAGACACTAGAATTATTCTCTATTAAATGACAGAACCAAGTGAAAAACTTCTATTGCAAAATGATGCTCTCAATGAAGAGATTAGTTTGCATAAGATTTTTCAATTTTATTAAATTTGATATGCCAACCCTCCCAGTTTCAAATCTCGACAGTCTATCATTCTTGCTGCATCTAAAAGGCCTTCTTTTTTTTGGTATAAAAACAGTATCTAAGAATGGAAGACCTAATTACAAACCCAAAAACCATCAGCATTCACCCAAACAATACACACGTAGAGCACCAAAAACCACGACCAATGAACAGAACAAGTAAAGAATACAGCCACATGTACCACAAAGGTCTTGCTGCAACTAAAAGGCTATGTAACAACCTCAGAGCAATATCACAATGAAAGAAAATATGACGCGTCCTCTCCAGACATGACACACTAGGAAGATATCGCCAGCATTACCCTATTCGTTTAAACAACATTTATACGTTACAAACATAAATGTCAGCTATCATTTATAACTTAGAAAGTACTTTAAAGTGCTAAAAATCCTAATTGTCATGGAAGCAAAATAGGAATACATAGTGGCCAGGGGTTCACTGCACTCTAGAGTGCCGCAACCGAACAAAGGCCGAAAGGAGGAGTCCAATGCGTCCATACTATGCGAAATTCATGAACCCAGCCCAAATCTGACATAATAACCTTCCTCTCCGATTAGCTTCACCACGAAAAATTGAAAAAGAAAGAAACCTTCCGCATTCAATTCTAGAATCAAGCCAAACTAAACTGAGTATCCCTAGCAAAATAGAATAGCTAAGCAAGTGTTTAACACTATTGAGCTCCTAAATTCTTTCCTTATTCACATCCCGCATTTACAGCTAAACACACAAGATCGAAACCGGAGCACCACAATCACAGCTCCACAAGCTCCGACTGAGCTGCCCAGCTATAAAGTCCCACACCGAAAGCGCAGATTTGCATTTGCATCAGAAACGGTGTCGTGTTGGATAAAAAATTAGGGTTTCAAAAGAGAGTTGCAGACTCACAGTGACGCTGCGCCCTCGGGAATGAAGCTCGGAGCTGATCTTCTGAGTCCGGCGCCGACCGAAGCGGTGGGGTTCGAATCGGAGAGAGAGGTAAGGGAGAGAGAGAGAGAGAGAGAGAGAGATGGGGTGGGCTTTTGAGCTCAGATAGCAGAGAGAGAAAAGAGAGAAAGTGATCGAAATAGTGCGAAATTTTCAACGAACAGAGAAACAAATGTGAGGCTCGGGCCAAGGCTGAGGTTCGGGTGACGAAGCGGGGCGGTTTGGATCCGAACCGGGGTTGGGGGAAAGGGGAAGCGTCAAAGATTGTTGGTAGAGGTAGAGTATGGTATTCCTGCAATTATATTTCGCCACGTGAATTTTGTGTTTATGGAATCACATTATTGTTACAATTAATCACTACTTTATTGGAACTTTTCAAATTCTAAGCACAACAGAATTCCCTCCATCTCTTCAGCTCTCAAGTTTCAACCTGTTTGTATATGAACATCTTTAGCTCGAGGAAAAATATTATTGGATCTTACTATTTTGACGAATATACATTATCTGGAATTATCACTAAAAGAACATATTCCTTACATATTCTCTTTTAATTAAATTAGTAAGTTAATTTGATGTTTATTTTGACCGACACGTGCAGTTCAATTCTATGATAATGAAAAATTGAGAATTTTCATCTGAATTATGTTAATAAGGCATCGAAGAATGGGGTGCTTGTGTTATGTGATATGAAAGATACAAACAAAATTCTACAACATTGCAAATTTTGGAAAATTTATTTGGTTCAAAATGACACCAAAAGAATCCATGAGGGCTTGTGTTATCGTTGGTGGTCGATTTGATAAATGAGATGAGATAAACAAAAGTTACCATGTAAGTAGTACCTCTCATGATGATTTTCTTCCTCATTTTATCGAGAGTAAACATGCCAATTCAGTTTTGTTAACAAGTTAACAACACATTTACCCAATGAGTATTCATACTTAGGTCCACAATAGCATCCCAACAAAGTCATACTAAAATGTTGTCTCATACGCATGAACTTGAGTGCCCCTCACACATGTTTGCTACAAACTAACAGGAGTTGGGACTACCGGTCATAAATGTATTTAAACCCTCATCAAACTTAGCATCCAACTAGAAGAATAAAGTTATACTCATAAAGCCACATCCCAATGAAAAATCGTAACAACATGTCACATCGTGCTGCTAGCATTTGTGCCCTACCTTCGCAGTAAGTCACTCCCAATAACCTCTCGTCATTCTACCCAAAAAAAAAAAAACTCCTCTTGTGACCATATAACCGACCCTCGCCACACATCCATACAAGTATATTAGTCATAAAACTACCATTTGAAGCACGATGAATGATTGCCACATGAAAGTATTAAGTAGAGTCGCTATGTCATTTGTAATCGAAAAAATAGTCGTTATGTCATTGCATTATAAAACACGAAAATAATATTTTAGAGATCTACATCATTTGAAGCATCATTAACAATTGTCACGTAAACTGTGAAATTATTCAACAGAGTCGTTGCATCACTTGATCTTAAATCATGAAAATGATGTTTTAGCAGCCCACACCTTTTAAAGCAACATACATAATCATTACATGAAAATGTGAAAGTACTAAATATAATTGTTATGTCACTTGATCCTAAACTACAAAAAAAATATGAAGCAACGGGAACAACCGCCACACAAAACCACCTGGCATACCATTGAAACAAATGCCCTTTGAAACAACACAAAGTCATGAACAATTATCACATAAAAATGTAAAATCACCAAATAAAGTCACAATGCCACTGGATCATATGCCACGAAAACGATATTTTGGGCGCTACACCCGCCCTAACGTTGAAAATTGATTGCGGAAGCAATGTTCATTGAGTTCACTAGTAGACCACTTTGTTAACGAAAATCTTATTAATTATGATTCACCAAAAATTGATTACAGAAGCAATGTTCATCGAGTTCACTAGTAGACCACTTTGTTAACGAAAATCTTAGTAACTTATGATCCATCATTACTGTAATATACTAATGTCCGATCACGTGATAAAATGTTGAAAAGTTTAATGTCGTTATGGTAAGTAGACTGAGAAGCTATGAAGTTTAATTATTGAATTATTACAACAATTAAAGTATCATTCTAATTTTATCGAATGTCTCGACTTGAGACAATAAAAGTCAAAGGATATGATCTATCATTAGGGAAAATGCCCAAATGCAAAAAAACAAGGAAACTAAATCTCATTCCAATGAAACTTTCATCCCTTAGCTTATTCCAATGATTCTTATGAAGAAGACGTTATTACCCTTTGTGTGATTAAACCCACACATATCTTATCTCTTTTTCCTTCTCCTCTCTCTCTCTCTCTAACCACCGGCGACGAATGACTCGCCTCTCCTCCTCCTCCTCATTCGGATCCAGCCTCCTCAAACCTCTCACCTCCGCTCTCTTTCACCGTCGTTTCTCCTCTTGCCAGAATTGATCAGATCTCCCTAAGTCTTCAACTTCTGGCGGCTGATACTCAAGGAGAAGATTTGATCTTCAAGCACTAAGATTTCGATCTCCAAGCTAAGCTCCCAATCACTGAGATTTTTCAAAGCTAGGGGTTTTGATTCGAGAAATCGAAAGAATCATATGGCGATGGTGATTGAGAGCTTTGTTTGGGAACCGAGTCTCGCTCTCTACGTCTTCATCTTCTTCGCTTGCCTCTTCTAGATTCTCTTATTCCCTTACTCCTCTGGCATCGGCAATAGGAGCGCCTCCTCTGCCGCTAAAGCTCTGTTGTCTTCCTGCTTCTCTATTCCATTGCCTCAGATAAAAAACTACGTTGAAAAGGTTAGGGTTAGGGTTAGGGTTTTTGAGGTGTTAATGATGGCGAGTCTTCTCCGGTTAAAGTCTCGACGGAGACGGCGGCTGACAAGGATTGGGTCTCGATAGTAGATAGTAATCTTGTTTTTACTAGGGACCAATAATTTTACCAAGTGTCAGTAATATTAGTTTTTTACTAAGGGCCAGTAATCTGGGTAACTATGGAAGGTTACTGCGGTTATGAATTAATTATTGAGGGTCAATAACATATTTACTAGGTGTTATTGGGGGTTAATAACTGATTATTAGAGGTCAGTAACTAAGTTATTGGGGGTCAGTAACCCGATTATTGGGATCAGTAACTAGATTATTGGCTGATATTTCTTCTTTTCTATTACATTATGCTAACATAAGTTGATTATTGGGGGTGAGTAATTGATTATTATGGGTCAGTAACTGATTATTGGGGGTAAATAACTGATTATTGGGGTCAGTAACTGAGTTACCGGTAATTGAAATCCCGTGACCGGAGAAAATATGAGTTACTAGGGGTCAATAATGGCGACCGAAGAAATTTCGGCAACCGATGACCGGAATCCGGCAACTGGAGTTCGGAGAGATTCCGGCAAAGTCTTCTCACTTATTTACTTTCTCTCTGTCAAGACCCACACCGAATTTTACCCTAAAACCCGGAGTAAATCCTGCGGGGACCACCTCTAAGAAAGATATTACCGAAAATTCGGCATAACCTCTCTTGCAAATGGACAACCCTTTCTAAAGAAAACCTGCAAACACTTCTAAAATTCTCAATCCACCCTTAAGTTCTGGAGCCTACGTGCTCCCCAACACAACCACCACAAAAAATAATAAAACATCTTCCAAATCAACACATAAATATCCAAATAAGATAACATACAACCTCCGTTAAATATTCTAAAATGTCAACAAGCCTTCGCCCACAACTGAAATAATATACATTAAACCCAAGTATTCAGAGCTACTAGACACTAGCGGAAGTAAGAAAACACAGGTAGGTTAAACAGGTAACCTACGGATGAAAAGTGATGGAAATGCGGGTGACTATGCCTCGTCTCCTACTAAATCCAACCCGAACTCTGCAGACTTGGCATTTTAAAACGAAAGGCCCAGGGGAAAACATTTATTAACGTTAGAGTGAGTGGACAAAAATAAAATTAATAAAAATATTTATGTATTCCCATTTTAATTTCCATAGAAAAATTATGCTGCATGCGACCGCTCAAAAAGCACTCAACTCATAAACTAGCAATTTCACTACTAGCTCCGGCTAGTCACCAACTCAAATAAAATGGAGCATCTCAGGCTAAACTATATATAAACATATATGCATATGTATTTACACTCGTCAGACTCCTTGTATGAATTCTATGAACAAATTAGAAAAATAGAAATTCATACAAGGCTACGACGCTTGCGTCTAACGCTCATGTCACGCCATAATGAAATATTTTCACATTATGACCGAAGAGGACGGTGTATATATACGTGTGGACTCCCTATATGAAAAACTAAATAAATCAGAAAAGAAAGTAGTTTTCATATAGGGCTATGATGCTTGTGTCTAACACTCACGTCACGCCATAATGGTATTTTACCTCATTATGACGAACCAAGCACGTATGGCTAGCTAGCATTTATTATACATACTATTCTCATAACATCCAATAAACATATCCATCGAAAATCTCATTTTCGGGAACTCTCCAAAGAAGGAAAAATTGCCAAATAACCGAGAAATCAATAAGTCTCATAAGAAGAAATAAATGATCAACAAAATAATTCATCACATGCTTTTCAATTAAAACAAAGGTCCACTCACAAAATAGGCCTAAGCCTAATGTCACTCCGAGGCTTCTTCTGCTCGGGCCTCCTCTCGTCCTGTTCCAAATATATAATTAATTTCCCACTAAAAATCCAATACTTAAACAAAATGGGCAAAATTAAACGTGAGCCTCCCACACACTCATCATTGCCCAACTTCGTCATTCTTAACTCAAAATGGCTCAAAATGGCTCAAACTTTACCGAACATACCGGCAGCCCTAATTCAGCATTCTACAGATTAATGACTTAAATCCTACGGCCGGATTCTACATTATTCAACCGCCAAAAATACCAAACTTCAGAAATTCACAAACCTATCCAAAACTCATCCAAAAATTCTATAATTCATATCAATAAACTCCAATTAATATTCCACACTTGAAACAATACAAAACTCCCAAACAGCGACGGACGGAGGCCGACTCCGGCGACCTCCAATTCCTATGAAATTTTGACAGCATCTTTCTCTCAACCCCCTCTACAACTTCCCTAACTAGCACAAACATCAATTCCAAGCCTAACTAGGGTAATCGACTAAAAACAGCAAAAGAGCCCTAGAAATTTCAACTCCACATTTCTCCTCACCTGAAGCGAACCGGAGTGAGTCCTTTTAGGGCAAGACAACTGGGTTGAAGACCTTCAAAACCATATATGGCTTGCCTGGATTGGTGGTCGGAGGAGGGAGTTCCGGCGAGAAAATCACCCCTACAGCTAGAGAATCCGGGCGAGAGAACTCCTTCTCGGCAAAGCTAGGGCGACTCTCATCGGCCTAGAATGGAAGCTGGGTCGGAGGCCGACCGTTTGGGACCGGAGCGACGGCAAACGGTGGCCGGACGGCGGCGGGCGGACAGCCAGAAAATCGGACAGTGGGAGAACTCGGGGGAAGAGGGAGAACCGGGAAGAAAAAAAGAGAAGAAAAAGACTTGGGTCTCCTACACCCGGTCCAAGTCCTTAAACTACTGTAAAACAAACCCAACTCCAAAAATAAAACACCCCAAAAATAATACCCTAAGAAAAAATATTACCTTTTACTAGCTAAAATTTATCATTTTTACTGTCGTCAAATTTTTTTCCTACGAATAACTCTCCGAAATAATTGTCCCTCAAAACCCCTCTAGAGACCAATTAAACTATAACCTCAATGACGAAGACGGTAAAATTCTTAGTATAACCAAGCTAGTAAATAAGGTAAAAATTTAAGGGTCGGGATGTGACACTCTCTCTCTATACATGTTGAAGTGGTGAGAGTAAAATTGTCTTAAAAATATACAAAATTATTTTTTTATTATGACTTTAATATAGATTTGTGTATTTAGATACAAGTAAGAACATCTTATATTAAAATGGGCTCATGTTTATTAGATCCATTGAAATGGGTAACAAGGGGTCTAAATTATTACTAAATGACCATTTTCCTTTATCATTATTGTTTTTTTAAATAATGAAGTTGAAGAAAATCTGATTGGGGAAATATAGTAAAATATCATTGTTATTTAACTGAAAACAAAAACCTAAAAGAAATACTGATTAAAACACTATTATCGGGGCCAAAAAAACAAAGACCTAAAAGAAATAAGAAATCGGAGCTGAACGCAGGCAGGGACGAACAAAACCAGCAGGTCGCTCCAGATCTGCCGCGTCGAAAGTTGAGAGCTCCGAGATGGGGGAAGAGAAGAGACACCAGATGATGCAAAACCTCTTCGGCGAACAATCCGAAGAAGAAGAAGAGGTCGACTCTGAGCACGAGTCCAATCCCCAGCCCAACTACGCCTCTGTAAATTCTCTCTCTTCCTCCCCAATTTCATTATCTCGATTGCTTAGCGTTTTGGTTTTTAGACCTTGCTATTTTACTAGCTCAAGCTAATCGCAGCTCAGCTCAAGCGTTACATTTTTGTATGAATGTAAAAGAATCGTTGTTCAGGATTATATACTGTTGCTGTTAGGGTTTATGGATAAATCTCATTGCATCTTCCATAGATTATGCACAAAACTTCAATATGATTCAAGAAATCCATCACTGTTAGTCGCTTGATGTTCGGAAAAGTATGATTTAGAGATGAAATATGTAAATTACAGGAGAGGGAGAGTAATTATACGAGTATCGGTGATGATTATAAGTTATTAGTGACGAAAGGAGGAGCTATGTGCTTTTTGTTTGTTAAAAGTTGAATGCAAGCAGCTTTGTGCGCTTTGCTTACGTATGTGTTTGTGATGGTTTTGGTTTTCAGGACGAAGGAGGAGGGCTGGAGCCTGAGGGTGAAGGCGAAGTGGAGGGCCAGGGAGAGGCGGAAGTAGAGAGTGAAGGGGAGCCGCATGAAGCGGATCCTGATCCAGGAGAAAGTGAGGGGGAAAGGGAGTCTCAGGAAGTGGAAATCCAAAGAGAAGAGAGTGAGGGTAATACTGACATTGATGAAAAAGAAGAGTTAACAAGCCGGAGACGAAATGTGATTGAGACTGGATCCGAGAGGTCTGAGGAAAATCACTACCATGACAATGACGATGATGATGAGGTTAATCAGGCTAGAAGTCCGAGGTAAATCACTAAATTTCTCTCTATTTCTATATTACACATTTTGCATTTGAAGAAACATATCTGAAGCAACACTTATTCTATGTCTTCTCACGGATATGCATAGTTTGTTTATTAATAGTTTTATTTATTATTATCATTCATTCTGTTATTGTTGCATCCAGAAAAGAAAAAGAAAAAGAAAAAATTACTATAAGCTTCTTGTATGTACACATGTTTTGAGCTAGCAGCTAGTTATTTTGACTGATTGGAGTTCTAATTGTTAATGCAGTTCTCCTGCAGAGGAGAAAGACCAGACTCGTAATGTGCATTCTGCTGTACTTGATGTATTTGGTGACGATTCTGAAGAAGAAGAAGACGATGATGATCGACCACGCTACGCTCATCGGGATGACATGGAGCATGATTCAAATGTGAGTATGGATTTTAGAAAGCTTTGAACTTTAATATTGCAGTTGTAATGATATGAGGGTTTTGCTGCCTCAGCGATCTCCTATGGAAGAGGAAGAGAGCTATGACAAGAGTCCAAGAATAGAGGATGCAATGCAGGATGAAGATGCTAGATATGAGTCAGAAGAGGAAAATATGGACGTTAAACCTAGGGAGAGACCTGTCGGTCCCCCATTAGAGCTAGAGATTCCATTGCGTCCCCCTCCTGCTCATCCCGAAAAGGTTTGTATTTTGATTATAGATGGTGTGATCACTTGTGAATAATTGCTTTATCAGCTTCTAGGATCACATTAATGGACGTTATCTCTTTTATGTCAGACTATGTATCATGACGGTGGTGTAGTTTAAGATTGCTTATTATATTAATATTAATAATATCAAAGCCAAGTCTTTTTCGAATTCATCCTTCTGGAACATTTTATTGGTGGAACATTGTGTGATTGAAATGCATCCTTCTGACCTTCTGTAGATGAACATGATCAAAGTTTCGAATATCATGGGCATTGACCGCAAACAGTTTGATCCAAAGACATATGTGGAGGAAGACACGTTTGTGACAGATGAATCTGGAACTAAGAAACGTATACGTCTGGAGAACAATATTGTACGCTGGAGGAAAGTTAGAAATTCAGATGGCAGAGTATCTGTAAGTGATTACTCTAACCTGCTATACATGCACATTTATCTTTCTGAATACACTAGTCATGTATGCATAAGAAAGATTTTTTGCTCACTTAATTACGTATGTCACAACATATGCTTTCACATATGTAGTATGTAGTCTGAATTTTAGTCAATGAACATTATTTGCTGTCATTTTGTCCTTTGTTCATTTGTGAGGTGGTCATTTTGATCTTTGAATTTGCAAACTGTTAGTTGGGTCTTCCAAATTCCCTTGTTTCAGCTTGAAGCAATAGTTGATTCTTCATGGCTGTTCTGGTCTGCTCTATTCAGTCACTGCTGATTTTAGGAACTCTTCCTTTCTTCTATGTAGCTGAAACTGTTAGCTAGAGGGACACGAGGCTTCTTTAGCCTATATGTTTAGGGTTTATTCTTTCTTTATCTCTTAAGATTTTTCAGGTGCTTTCTGTTAGCCTTTAGATCCACCTTTTCATTTTTGTTTTTCCATGTTAAAATATCTCCTTTTCCTAACGTGCCAGATGTTTTAGAAGTTTCATGTTTATTAATGGTCATACATGTCCTTATTGTTTTTATTATTTCTGTGCTTGTAGTGTGAGAGCAATGCACGCTTTGTAAGATGGTCTGACGGCAGTTTGCAATTATTAATTGGGAATGAAGTTTTAGATATATCAGTGCAAGATGCACAACATGATCAAGCACACCTATTTCTCAGGCACGAAAAGGTAAAAGTCCAAATAATTGTGTGTGTTACACCAATATATTTGTGATCAACTCGGGGTTCATCAGAAATCTGGAAATGCTTTAAACAGGTTGAAGAAATGTTAGAACTGTCTGCCAAGAAGTAGTATATAGTTTATATTCTGTGTTGGTCTCTATAGAGATAGAGAACTTGTTCCTGATTACCATTGCACTGTACTTGCAGGGGATCCTCCAATCACAAGGAAGGGTTATGAAGAAGATGAGGTTCATGCCGTCTTCTTTGGCCTCAAATTCACATAGACTATTGACTGCTCTGGTTGATTCTCGACATAAAAAAGTGTACAAGGTTAAGAACTGTGTTACTGACATCGATCCTGAGAGAGAAAAGGAGGAGAAAGAAAGGGTAATGTGTTGCCTATTTGTGAGTGTTTGGTATTTAGTGTTGTGGACATTTCTGTTGATAATTTGTTTGGTGGTGTAGGCTGAAAGTCAAACAATCAGAGCTAATTTACTTCTTAACCGAAAGAGGGAGAAGGTGAATCGAAAATATACACCCAATGTCGACAGGAGGCGCCAACTTTCACCTGGTTTCTTGGAGGATGCTCTTAGTGAGGTATTCTATTATTATTGTGCCTTTTTCATCTTCAAGGTTCCTTCACCATGATTAGTCTGCCACTTTTCATTTTATGACATTTGAAGAACACAAGTATTGTTTTTACTCCTTTTGTGGTGCATGCAGAAGACTATTATCAGTTGCTGTCACATATACTGGATCTTTTTTGCTTTCTAACTTATCTATTCACACCTGAATTGGGTTTCTTATTTGATCACTTTGTTCAGGATGATGATGAAGATTATCACGACTCTCGTCGTTCACGCCGCCACATTGAGGAGGAAGAAGCTCGAGCAGAGAAACGCATTATGAATGCTAAGAAGGTCCTAGAACTAGGTCTTTCTATCATTTTTCTTCTTGTAATGTATTAATTCTGATACTTATTCATTGGGAATTTAGGCACAAAGACCTAAAGAGTTACCTCGCAAGTCATCCTTTCCAACTTCTAGATCTACTCGGCAACAGCTGGATCTATCTGATAGTGAGAGAGGTGAGTCTGAATATGAAACCGATGGGGAAGAAGATGAGAGGTCTCCTCCACGTAAGAGGGCCATGGATCCAGAGCCGGAATATGAAGACGAGAAAGATTATTACGAAGAAGAGGCAGGAGTAAATGAGGCATCAGAGGAGGAGGCTGAGGTATGATTATTTTCTTTTGAATAGAAATACTTTCTGTGCTATTTGTATCAGTCAGCGGATCTGTTATATCAGTACTATAAGATATATATCTATGGTCTTTCTGGGTGTTTGTTCTATCAAGTTATATGGCAATCTTCACTGTATCATTTTGGCTTCTAATTTAGAATTTTGTTCTTTAAATGACATAGCTCTCTCTCTCTCTCTCTCTCTCTCTCAACTCAACTGTCAGTCATGAGAAGAAGTAGAATTCAGTTTTCTATTGAATCTACTTGCCATTGCTAAATATTTGTTGCTTGTGAAGTTCAAGAACATTTTGCATTAATTTATATTCTCTGTTTTAGTTTTCTGGTATGTGAATTCAAAGAAACGGTTTGCTAGGATGACTTGAGAGTTGATATACCTGTTAGTGTTTGCGATGTTTTATTCTAGTGCATTTTTGTCTTTTGGCCGTGGTTCTTGTTGAATATAGTATTATAGTTGCAACTTAAGTTTTCACCATATTTGTAGCTTGATAATGTTTTGATTGTTGCCCTTCTCAGTTAACAACTATTGTCAGTTTAATATACTTAATTTTAATCCTATTCCTTTGATAAATTTATAGGAGCCTAAACAAAGAGTTA
Source organism: Fragaria vesca subsp. vesca (assembly GCF_000184155.1). Taxonomy (NCBI): domain Eukaryota; kingdom Viridiplantae; phylum Streptophyta; class Magnoliopsida; order Rosales; family Rosaceae; genus Fragaria; species Fragaria vesca. The sequence goes on along the minus strand of NC_020495.1, from coordinate 7,756,633 downwards.
GGGGCTCTGGACATGGTCTCAAGCGCAAGGAAATTGAGTCAGATGAAGACTCTCCTCCTAGGAAGGCTACAACACATCGTAGAATGGCAGTAGTTTACGACAGTGATGAGGAATAGTGTAATCCATTTGGATGAGTTCATGTGAGTATTCTACCAGTAATATCTTTTCAGCGAATTTAGTTTTGGTTCTGTAATATGAGATAGGGAATGATACTCTTTAGTCTTTACTGTTTCATTTTATTTTCCTACTTATGACTGTTTATATAGTACAAGTCCAAACTATTAAATATTCATCAATTCTTTTTATGTCTGTAATGATCATATAAATCTAGCTTATATGTGTACATAGTTACTAATATCTTACACATTATTTTGCAGATTACTAGGCCACCCTACCCTGCCTTCATTCTGGGAATGAAATGGAGACAAACTTAAATGTCAAATCTTCTAGATGGTCACGAAATCCATTTTGTTCCAGATGTCCCATGTCCGTTGTGGCGTTACAACTCATTTATGCAGTGTTTTGTGTATATATGAACAAGAGTTTGTTATATGGGAAAGGATGTGAAATCGGTGTATCTGTCATTTATTTTGCGCCTTGAAATATGGATACTTGATAGCAAATTTGGTTCATAAGAAAGTTGTGTTCTTCTCTTATCATTCTCTCAAAGAAACTGTAGCATTTCCGAAACTGTAATGGGTAATCCAGTGCAGAAAGCTTTACATTGCTATCAGCTGTAAAATTCTATCAAATACAATTACCAATTATTCAGGGTTTCCATGGTTCCTATTTTCCATCATTTCGGTTAGTGACATGCGTTTACATAAAAATCTCTAAACTACGCTTACCTCACAGTTACTGAAAGTGTTCACCTGGTTAATAATTGGTTAAAAGATTCATGGTCAATTATTGCTAGATTTACATCTAAAGGTGAAGAAAATTATTTTTAAGTTGTGTTGTTTTGTTTTGTTTTCACTCCTTAGATGCAAATTTAACGGTGGCTAACCATGAATTTCTTGGTACTATTGTACTTTGTTTAGTGTATAACTTACTATGAGACGACGTTACCGGAATAAAAAAGGAAGAGACTCCGATTGATGCGATCTTCTAGAATGTTCTGCTCAGATATCCGATCATCCAGCAGCTTCCAGTCTTCCACCAACCGAAATCCAAAACCGGACAGGAATTATGGCGCTCGTTGTATTAGTGGGCCACAAAACATTGCCAAAAGCAACCCATATGCCAAAATTACCATAAAGCCCTTAAAAACGAAAAGACGGAAATATCCCGGAGCTTCCAGGTTCGTCTAGTACTTTCTTGACGCCGACGTGTCAGCCAGACGTCCCTCCTTATAATCCTTCCCACACTCTCACTCTCCATTTCAGAATCAGAAGAAACACAAACAACTCTTAACACTGTTTTCACGAAAACCAATACACACCGAACGGTATTCTATCATCTTCTTCATCTTACAAGGTACGCCGCTCTCTTCCTCTCTTCTCTATCAATTTCTTGCTTTGCGTTTTTTGATATGAATATACGATGATCAGAACATGAACTAGGACTTGAATTTCTGGGTTTTTGATTTTGATTGGGGGTTTTGCTTATTTCGTTCAGGTAATAGAAAGTTAAAAGTAGAATGAATCCTGACAAGTTCACACACAAGACCAATGAGTCTCTGGCCGCCGCTCATGAACTCGCAAGCGACGCCGGCCACGTGCAGTTCACGCCGCTCCATCTCGCCACCGCTTTGATCTCCGACCCCGCCGGCATTTTCCGTCAGGCGATTGCCAATGCCGGCGGCAGCGAGGAGTCTCCGAAGTCGGTGGAGAGAGTTTTCAACCAGGCGCTGAAGAAGCTTCCGTCGCAGTCGCCTCCGCCGGAGCAAGTACCGGCGAGTACTACTCTGATTAAGGTGATTCGGAGGGCGCAGTCGGCGCAGAAGTCCCGAGGGGACACGCATTTGGCTGTTGATCAGTTGATTCTGGGGCTTTTGGAGGACTCGCAGATTGGGGATTTGATGAAGGAGGCTGGCATTGCGGCGGCGAAGGTGAAATCGGAGGTTGAGAAGCTGAGGGGTAAAGAGGGGAAGAAAGTGGAGAGTGCTTCTGGGGATACGAATTTTCAGGCTTTGAAGACTTATGGGAGGGATCTTGTGGAGCAGGCTGGGAAGCTTGATCCTGTGATAGGCAGAGATGAGGAGATAAGGAGGGTGGTGAGGATTCTTTCGCGGAGGACGAAGAATAATCCGGTGCTGATTGGAGAGCCTGGAGTTGGGAAGACTGCGGTGGTTGAGGGTTTGGCTCAGAGGATTGTAAGAGGGGATGTTCCTAGTAACTTGGCTGATGTCAGGCTGATTGCATTGGACATGGGTGCTCTCGTGGCGGGTGCAAAGTACAGAGGGGAGTTTGAGGAGAGGCTGAAGGCTGTGTTGAAAGAAGTAGAGGAGGCTGAAGGGAAGGTGATCCTGTTTATTGATGAAATCCACCTTGTTCTTGGTGCTGGTAGAACTGAAGGGTCTATGGATGCTGCAAATCTTTTCAAGCCGATGCTCGCTAGAGGTCAGCTCCGGTGCATTGGGGCAACGACTCTAGAGGAGTATAGGAAGTATGTGGAGAAAGATGCTGCGTTTGAGAGAAGGTTTCAGCAGGTTTACGTGGCGGAACCCAGTGTTCCGGATACGGTTAGCATCCTACGAGGCTTGAAGGAGAGATATGAAGGGCATCATGGTGTTCGAATTTTGGATAGAGCCTTGGTTATGGCTGCGCAACTGTCGAGTCGATACATCACAGGTATAATTTACAGCCAGCTGATTTGTGCAAGTTGTTTAATATGATACTGTAGAGCTGTTCTCGGTGTTTACATCTTTGTTCGCATTTTGTAGGGCGCCATCTCCCTGACAAGGCAATTGATTTAGTTGATGAGGCTTGTGCGAATGTGAGAGTCCAGCTTGACAGTCAACCAGAAGAGATTGACAACCTTGAAAGAAAGAGAATGCAGCTGGAAGTTGAGCTTCATGCGCTTGAAAAGGAAAAGGATAAAGCTAGCAAAGCTCGGCTTGTTGAAGTAAGTGTTGAATCTAGCTATGTGTTGATGGAAATACTTTGTCTATTTTGTAGTTTCATTGTTCTTATATTGGTTTTATGATGTTAGGTTCGGAGAGAGCTTGATGACTTGAGAGACAAGCTCCAACCCTTGATGATGAAGTATAGAAAAGAGAAGGAGAGGATTGATGAGATTCGAAGGCTTAAGCAAAAGCGTGAGGAGCTCTTATTTGCTTTAACAGAGGCTGAAAGAAGATATGACCTAGCCAGGGCTGCTGATTTGCGTTACGGGGCTATTCAAGAAGTGGAATCTGCTATTGCTCAGCTTGAAGGAAGCACAGAGGAGAACTTGATGTTGACTGAAACTGTTGGACCAGAACACATTGCAGAGGTTGTAAGCCGTTGGACTGGTATACCAGTAACAAGGCTTGGCCAGGATGACAAACACAGGTTAATTGGACTTGGTGAGAGATTGCATAAGAGGGTGGTGGGTCAAAACCAGGCAGTGGATGCTGTGGCAGAAGCCGTGTTGAGATCAAGAGCTGGATTAGGCCGACCGCAGCAACCAACTGGATCATTTCTTTTCTTGGGTCCAACAGGTGTTGGTAAAACTGAGCTTGCAAAGGCCCTTGCTGAGCAACTTTTCGATGACGAAAATCTAATTGTCCGAATTGATATGTCTGAGTATATGGAGCAACATTCTGTTGCACGTCTGATTGGCGCTCCTCCTGGGTAAGTTTTGTTCAAATGCCTTGTCTGATCATTCTTAGAGATTTATTTTTGGTAATTGCTCTTGCATTTCTGTATAGTAGAGTCTGACTGATGTTATATTTCTACAGATATGTTGGTCATGAAGAAGGTGGACAACTCACGGAGGCTGTGAGGCGGAGGCCATATAGTGTTATATTGTTTGATGAAGTGGAGAAAGCTCACCCTACAGTTTTCAATACTCTCCTGCAAGTTCTAGATGATGGGCGATTAACTGATGGTCAAGGTCGTACAGTTGATTTTAGGAATACAGTGATCATTATGACTTCAAACCTTGGGGCGGAACATCTCCTAACTGGTTTACTGGGAAAGTGTTCAATGCAAGTTGCTCGTGATCGAGTTATGCAAGAGGTATTTGTCAGAGATCAATTGTTTGAACTATTTATAGATTCTGGTTTCCCTTTCTATTGCAGATCTAACTTGACATTTACTTGAACAGGTGAGGACGCACTTTAGGCCGGAACTGCTGAATCGGCTGGATGAGGTAGTTGTTTTCGATCCTCTTTCACGTGAGCAACTGAGGAAGGTAGCTAGGCTACAAATGAAGGATGTTGCTGCCCGACTTGCTGAGAGGGGTGTTGCTTTGGGTGTGACTGATAAAGCATTAGATTATATTCTGGATGAGAGTTATGATCCGGTAAGTACTCCATTCTGAACTGTAGTTCTCGAGTCCAATATTTGCTTTGCTATGCATCTGCATTGAAATACTAAACGTTACATTATTTTCAGGTTTATGGTGCTCGACCCATAAGAAGATGGCTTGAGAAGAGAGTGGTGACAGAGCTGTCAAGAATGCTGATAAGAGAAGAGATAGATGAGAACTCTACTGTGTACATAGACGCAGGGCCTAATGGAGGCGAGTTGGTTTACCGGGTTGAGAAGAATGGAGGCCTGGTTAATGCTGTCACCGGCCAGAAATCGGATGTGCTGATTCAACTACCGAATGGAGTAAGGTTGAACGATGATGCTCATCAGGCAGTTAAGAAGATGAAGATTGAGGAAATGGATGAGGACGAGGACATGGATGTGTAAACCTTTTCTTTCATTATTATTGTTCCCGGGGTGTAACGTGCGAAAGTCTATGCAGTATCTTTTAGTGCTCATCATCTGTAATCTGTATTGATGATGGCATCGGTTTGTAAAATCTGTGTCCAAGCGCAACTTCGTTGCTTGTAACAGATTTCTTTTCATATTTAAGTTGTGGTTTTTTGTTACACTCTTCGCTAATATTTCTCTCTTTCGTGTGCATATCAATATTTATGAGTTGTATGGATGTCTAGGATGTGAACTTCTTTACACTATTTTCACATCAGCATATCTTCTTTTCAGATTATTAGAGATTGAACCAACAGAAGTTATTGGTTTACATTGGAATTATTTGTTACTGGGATTGGAGATGGTCGTATTGGCGTAGTCCATAGGATTGATGGTAAAATATGAGCTCATCTTACTACTACATCTACATAACCAAGCTTTTATTTACTGGAGCCACACCATGATTAACTGTTGGTTGTGTTCACAAACTGGGCTAGGGAAATGGGCTTTGGAAATTTATTGATAAGGTGCCACCAAGTGACCAGGCTAGCTCCAAACTTCATCATTTTAACCGGAGAGCTATATGTTATGGACTTGTGGTGCAGCCGGTTTGATGTTCTTGCATTAATTTTCTATTTAGGTGTAAATCTGCATCATACGTCAAATAATGTTCTATACTGAATCACAAAAGATGCTACCTAAACGATGAAACCCTTTAGGTACCATTAGGTACTAAGTTCTGTATTTCTTTCAATCACATTGCTATTGTTGCGACTTCAGACCTCTAAACTTTGCAGGGATCTGAAACGATCCTTAGGCACTAGTAACGGACCAACTTTGATATTTCAATTGCACTAACATTCATCTGTTTACCAAATTGAAGGTTGGAGATGGATATTTTCTATGTTTTCATTATATCAAATATCTTGATGATCATTTTTCATAAGTAACCCAAAATCGAACTTGGGGTGTGTATGGTAGTTGGGATAACGAACCAAACCTTCTTGTGGCTGGTAAGTGGAAACGAATTATTTGCGCGCTGTCAATAAGTGGCATGAAAATGATCGATTTAATTAGGGAAGGAGACAGTTAGCAAATACATATATATGGGACAAATTAAGGGAGATTGAATTCATGAAAGCTACGTACGTATACCCCTAGATCTAGAGCTAATTGTTGGTTTTTTGCTTGGTGTTCCATCTTCAATTGATGATGTAGTCGTACTTAGTACGTACAATACTTGAGTGATATTAAGCTTCAAGATATCGTAGGATGAGAGGTGTCGATCGAGCTGGATATATCGTAGCTCTAGTTTGCGGAGTCACTAGTTCAGTACGTAGTTCATATATATGGTTTCAGTTACCGTAGGGCGTGGAGAGTTACAAACCAGCTGATACGAGAGTGGGATCAGCTAGCCATATACTATAGCTAGAATCCAAGATTCCAAGGTAGGTACCCAAGAACAATAACTTGCAATATGTACGTATTTCACTTTCAGAGTTGTAATATTTATACGTGACTACTTGCTAGTCGTATATATACAAGTCTACTGATCTTTCTGATCTTTGTGAGGCGAACTGTATTGGCCTGGAAAGTTGGAAACCTATGAATCGAACTCAGATTCTCCAACTGCCTAAGATGCTGATGAAGATCGGTGAACCGTCAACAACACTGTCAACATTTTCCATATAGAGATACCCATATATCTTTGGTCGCTATATTTGTACGTTCCATTTCAAGCCACGAACCAAACTAGCTAGTTCTTTGCATGCAGAGACACAACGAGTCAATAATGCTTATGCGTACAGTATAACTGTGGGGCGTGGAGAGTTATAAACCGCGCGCGGCTGAAACCTGACAAAACAAGGGAAGTAGTTAGCTTAGCTTGCTACGAGCCAAGATGCACGCATCAAATCGATTCAGTAAGTGCATGGTTTATATGCATTTGGGAAAAAACGATCGTGAAGTGTCACACTAGCTAATTAGCTAGAGTTGTAACGTACGTAATCGATGACATTTAACGCATTAAAAGTAACATACTCGAATAAACTCTTTCGTTTCTTAAAATTACCTTTAACTTCCGATAAGTTTTATATTTGGCAAATTGTGTTTGTTAAGATGACATGAGCCATTTACTTCTGACCCATCAATAGAAACTGACTAAGAAAATAAGGGTTAGTCTTATTTAATTACCACTAGGAAAACGAGAAGGCTAGCTAGGTCTTCTTTTTTTATGACAGAAAAACGAGAAGGTTAATGTACACTTCTTACCCTCACCAGCAAAATGATAACAAATTGATCAGTCAAATAGGGTTGAGATTCCTCCACATCTCTCTCCCATTCATATTTTTAGATATTTGACTTTCAAAAAATATATATATATTTTTAGATATTTTACGATAAAAACAAAACAAAAAACAACAATAACAGTATGGAAATGTTCTTGTGACTTGTGATTATGTATTTGCATATATAAAATTCAAGAATGAAAAGTCATACATAACTCATAAGCTACTGTCGATATTCTTTTCTTAAATTATGAAATTAATCGACCATAAAGTTTTTCTCCACGGGATACCCGACCTTCAAATAAGTGCATCTACCCTTCACTTGTACAGATGAATCGACAAACACTCCAACCTAACCCACACGTTGTAACCTACTAACTCATCCGCACACCTCACTCTCCAATCCTTCTCTATTTATGTAAGAAACCTTCAACACCATATCGACTCATATTGAACACAAAGACAAACAACCATGTTTCTCATAGCAGCGATCACCCTTCTCGTCGCCGTGGTTCTATTCCGGCTTCTTTTCTCCGGCAAATCCCAACGTCGCTCGCTTCCTCTCCCTCCTGGCCCCAAACCATGGCCTGTCGTCGGGAACTTGCCTCACTTGGGCCCTTTTCCGCACCACTCTCTGGCGGAGTTGGCGCAGAAACACGGGCCCCTCATGCACCTCCGCCTCGGTTATGTTGACGTAGTGGTGGCGGCATCAGCATCCGTAGCGTCTCAGTTCTTGAAGACTCACGACGCTAACTTCTCCAGCCGGCCACCCAACTCCGGCGCCAAGTACATGGCCTACAACTACCAGGACCTCGTGTTCAGGCCCTACAGTCCACGGTGGCGCCAGTTCCGGAAGATCAGCTCCGTCCATCTTTTCTCCGGCAAGGCCTTGGATGACCTTAAACACGTCCGGCAGGTAGATATTGACCAGCTGCGTTACGTTGAAACTCTTACGTGTACCACTGCTTCGTTTTCGGGCATTGAAATTTTAACCGTTTTTTTTTTTTCGTATGAAAATTTACTGTTTGATAATAAGTGTGAAGTGGTCAAGATTTCAAGTTACTTAACGTTCGGGGTCAGAAACGACTAGAGGGTTTCACTCATCAGTTTTCACCACTTGAATATTCATCAGTTTTTATCTTAGTTAAAATCGTGTGAAAATTTGAGCTTTGAGTTTGATTAGCAGTAATTTTATAGATATCCTTTAATCCTTACGTGAGTTGTTACATCAGTTACATGTAGCTTATTTCTGACCATTTCATTTTTTAAGAAAAAAAAAAAAAGTTTTTCATTTTAATTAGTTTAATTTTGGGACATGATTCTTCGTGTTATTAAAAATTATGCAAAAATTAGAGCATCGAGTTTGAAATATTTTAACTTAATTTCTTAAAAAATGATATCATTAACAGTAATTGTTAAATATTTTTCATTGATTGCAGTGTTTTCTACCTAACAAATATTTTCCCTGAATTAAATAACAGATATCCTTAATTATATGTAGCGTATGCTCTTACTTAATTGGTTTTTAATGTTAGTGACACAGACATCAGTCTTCAACTTAGGATTTCCTGAATTGATTACATGTGTATATGTTTTTTGATAAATTAATTAATTATGCAAAATAATTGTAGGAGGAGGTAGCTGTGCTAGCGCATGCCTTAGCAAATGCAGGGTCAAAGGTAGTGAACCTGGCGCAACTACTCAACTTGTGCACGGTCAACGCCCTAGGGCGAGTGATGGTAGGGCGGAGGGTTTTCGGCGACGGCAGCGGCAGCGACGATCCGAAGGCGGACGAGTTCAAGTCAATGGTGGTGGAGATGATGGTGTTGGCAGGAGTGCCCAACATAGGTGACTTCATTCCCTGCCTTGAGTGGCTTGACTTGCAAGGTGTGGCGTCCAAGATGAAGAAGCTCCACAAGAGATTCGACGACTTCTTGATGGCCATTGTCGAGGATCACAAGAAGAGCACCGGCACGGCGGCGCACGTCGACATGTTGACCACTCTGCTCTCCCTCCAGGAAGACGCCGACGGCGAAGGTGCCAAGCTCACCGACACCGAGATCAAGGCTTTGCTTTTGGTAAGCTCTCGTGTCTCTTTCTCTCTTTCTTTGACTCGTACCCAAAGTCTACAGTTACGTTTAATTTTGATTATGATGGTCCTGACTGAAATGGCCCGAATTGTCAATAAATGGGTCATGTGGGCTTTGTGTGTGATAGTGCCTGTTCGACATTTAGTGAACTAGGACCCGATCAGGTTGCCTTGCCTTTCCAATGTTACTCCCCAGTCCCCACCCAGGTGGCCGACGACTAACCCCCATACACATATACATCACTTGTACCTTGCTACTGTGATGAGATTTAAGTCATTTAACCTAGGTTGGAATGTTGGATGAAAAAGCTTGTCCTTCAAGTAATTTTAGCCGCATTCTTACCGTAGGTAAATTTTGTTATTCAAATTATTGGAACGAAAGTAAGTTTAGTGTCTTGTCTTGTATGTCTTTGTTTGTTATTGTTTATGGAAACAAGCTTTAAGCTTTAGAGCATCTCCGGTGATAATGTCAAAATCCCACGTGGAGCCAATAGTTATAAAATGACATCTGAAAACTCATTCCAACCCCATATGTCTATTATACCGTGATGACATTTTGGTTTCATGCTGTTATTTTTGACAACCCATTCTCTGCCGTCTTTTCATTTTTTTATTGTTTCTCTTCCCTCTATCTTCTTCCTTTTTTGCTTCTATGTAAAGAGAGAGAATTAACTAGGTAAAGATAAGCATAGAAGAATAGTTAAATATTACAAATATTTAACAGTTGGGTTGGAGGAGAAATTGAAGTAAAATGTCAAATTTCACATCAGATCACGTCAAATGTCAAAATTCAAATTTGACAAAAAATTATAACCATTCTATTGGAGATGCTCTTACTATATCTTTAACTCATTATGTGCATTATGTACATGCAGAACATGTTCACAGCTGGCACTGATACGTCATCGAGCACGGTAGAATGGGCATTGGCCGAACTTATTAAGCACCCTCATATGTTAGCGCGACTCCGAAAAGAGTTGGACGATGTTGTTGGACATGACCGACTCGTGACAGAACCGGACCTACCCAAGCTCACCTACCTCCAGGCCGTTATCAAGGAGACGTTCCGGCTTCACCCGTCCACTCCTCTCTCATTGCCTCGTATGGCGGCCGAGAGTTGTGAAATCAACGGGTTCCACATCCCGAAGGGTTCCACATTGTTAGTCAATGTATGGGCCATATCGCGTGACCCGGCTGAATGGGCCGAACCGTTGGAGTTCAGGCCCGAAAGGTTCTTACCGGGCGGCGAAAAGCCTAATGTTGATATTAGAGGAAATGATTTTGAAGTCATACCCTTTGGTGCTGGGAGAAGAATATGTGCTGGGATGAGCTTGGGCCTCCGTATGGTTAGTTTGATGACTGCAACATTGGTCCATGCGTTTGATTGGACCTTGGCTGATGGGACACCTGAGAAGTTAAACATGGATGAAGCATTTGGGCTCACTCTACAACGAGCTGCACCGTTAATGATGCACCCGCGCACCCGGCTAGCCCCACATGCTTATAAAACTTCATCATCTTAATTGGAGAGCTAATGTTCTGGTGTGGCCAGTTTGATACCCCCCGACCCCCGTGTTATATGTTTAGGCGGGTTTTTAAAAAAAATTTGTATCACAAATGCCATATAAAACCTTCATATTACCTAATATGTATGGATGTTTTTTGATATAGGTTGTGAGACTTTCTTTTATATTATTCCTTTCATTTGTTAAATGGATATAGCTTATGGAATGATGTATACCAGAGTTCAGCTAAAAGAATGTTAAGCAAGTAAAGTTAAACAGATAATTTCTGCTCACTCATACCAAAAGAAAACCGATGCGTGGTGTTTATGGCTCACAATAATAAACACCTTAAAAGGGTAATTTCTGTTATATCACGTATTGTTTACAAAGCGACAACTTTGATGTTGAAGTTGTGTGTAAACTCTTAAATAAGAGTGAGGCTATTGAGACCTCCAAATTTGCTCATTTGACCTCCCTTTATTATGAGTTATTGAATGACAATTATCTCCTCTTACGTAATGACTATTAAGAACAATAATCATACAAAAAGAAGTATATCTTTTCTCTCTAGACTTTCCAATTCGATAATTAATTGATTGTATTCTTTATTATTTTCGAAAAATTCTACAATTAGTCAATGCATGTCATGCATCAACTCTGTCATAAAGTTGTAACACGAGTCCTTAAAATAGTAATATTAGTCCTCAAAGTTGTAATATGAGTCCTTAAAGTTGTAAAAAACTTAATTAAAACATTAGTCGTCATGTGTCGTTAAAGTGGTAAAATGTGTGCCTAAAGTGATAATTGAGTCTTCAAGATGATAAAAGAAAAGTTGTTACAACTTTAAGGACTCAATTACTACTTTAACGACACATGAGGAATAATGTTGTAACTAAAATTTTACAACTTTAAGGACTCACATTACAACTTTGAGGACTAATTTTACAACTTTTGGGACTCATTTTACAACATTATGACATAGTTGATGCATGACATGCATTAACACACCACAGCCTTACCCATTATTTTTCTTATATATTTTTAATTTTTAATTTACTATTTTCTAAATTTTACTATATATTATATATTTAATTAGAGCTAAAACTATGATCAATATCAACCATGTGACATAAAATTTTCTACTATCATATATATAAGGTGAAAGAATATATATGCAAAAACAAATCGATAATGAAAAATTAAATAACTATTGAAATAATTTCATGATGTACATAAAATAGAAGGG
>NC_020495.1:7705623-7744638 GCF_000184155.1 Fragaria vesca subsp. vesca | reverse complement strand
TTTTTTTTTTTAATCAGATAAACAACTAATATGCTACAACTAGACGGTACTGGGCTGGTAAATATAAGTTTTTGAAACCCAATACTTTGTGTTATTTGATTTTTAAGAGAAAAATTGAAGTCATTGAAAAAATTTCTTACAAATTGATCAAATAATGGAGGTTTGGTGACATTCTATGGGAAATAAAAAATATCAAGGAATTGAGGTCGTGAAAGAGGTTTGAACGGAAAAAAAAAAGGAATAGAGGTCTCGATGATAGTATGCAAAAAGAAAAAAAATTAAAAGAATAAGAGGTCTAGAGAATAAATAAGAGGTATAATGAGTAAATTATTAAGATCTATGTGAATAACATACCTAAGGTTACCTAAGGTTATTTTAGGAATTTGAAAAGAGGTCTAATGAGCAAATGGTTGTAGTTAAAATTAAAAAGGAGATGTAAAGAGTATGAGAGGTATACTGAACAAATTTGAAGATCTCAATAGCCGCACTCTTTAAATAAATGCGAGCGGATATATATAGCTAGCTATTAAATGAAAATTCTGGTGAGGAATATACATATACTAAGAGAAAACTTATCATCACGTTACTTTCACCCAACTACCTACTATAATATGTACGTTTGGATGAGTTGGGCGAAAATTATATTATTTGCAAAAAAAAACCAAACTGAAAGATAAAAACTTGTTCTAACTTAGCTTTAACCCGCACCATAACGCACTATGACCACACCCCTCATCATTAATATCAAATTGACAACCGATAGAGTGACTTAGACCTTTATAACGGATTTGCGTGTCGCAGCAGCGACGTCGTTTTGATCTTGGTGATCTCTATATTACTAAAAAAACCAGTGCTCTCTTCGATCGTCTTGAATAGATAGATAGTGCTTTCTTTCTCTTGTCAAATGCAATCTCCTACTCCAGAGCTATGTCAACAACACCAAACCTTACCCAATACCTGAACGCCTCGGTCAACGCGCCGACGATCCCGAGCCTTCCCGCCACCGTCGACGGCGACGATCGGAGCTCTTCCACCTCATTAAACTGCCATGGCCTCTGGTACGACGCCGTCCTCGTCGTCTCTTCCCTCCTTTTCCTGCTCTACTTGGCCTTCCACGCCAAGAAGAACCTCAAGAAACTCTCTAATGGCAGCTCGTACATCATGATTTCCTATTATGCCCTCGTCTGGGTCGCCGCGCTTCTCAACCTCGCCTGGTCCGCTCTTCAGGTAGGGTTTTAGTTTTAGGGATTTTTGATTTGGAATTTTAAGAATTTTAGGGTTTGTGATGAAATTGGTGGTTTTGGATTGCAGGGTTGGCAGTGCTCTGGTGGAAAGGCGGTGGCTTGGAATGTGCTGTGTTTGTTCACAGCTTCTGCGATGATGTGCTTGGAGATTAGTTTGGTGGCTTTTTTGCTCCAGGATAATTACACAAGTGGGGTTGATGCTTTGGCTCAGACTTTCCTTATCTCCGGGATCGTTGTGAGTGTGGATATGCTGCTCAAGGTACTAGCTTTGTTTCGGGGATACCGGAAATGCATTTTATAATTGACTACTTGCTTCTTGTTGTTGTGATTTCGGCTTAATCGTTAGGATATGACATGTTGTTTTCAGTAGATTTTGTGTGTATGATGTGGGGTGCTCTTGTTCCAGTTTCCACTAGTTTATAGTATCATTGAGCGGGTTAGTACTGAATCAGTTCAGCTATCTACAGTCTGAATCGGATAATATTATCTCTTTGTAGTAATTTCTGTTACTGCAGTTTCCATCTATGCATTGTTTCGGTATTAGAATGAGGAATTGAATGATCTCAGCAAAAGATCATATTCTTTAACCCCGGGTTCGATTGGATGTGAATGCCACCTGGTGTTTTGGTCTTGAAGAAGTGTAGTGTGTTCTGTTTTAACTTGACAATTAACACTCTTGACTGTTACCTTTTGCTTATGTAAAATGGTAATGGAAGATTATATATACACAGCTTACACGGTTAGCTCAATAGATTATATGGTGAACAGTGGAGGTCCACCAAAGGGATTATTAAAGGACATACACTCTAAAACAGGCCTTATATATGTATGATTTAATTGTCTTTGTACTTGTTTGCCCGTTTATATTTTATTACGCTCGTGTTTCTTTTCCCCTATCACCCTATGTATGGTACTCGAACCATCTTTACATCGATGAGTATAACGTAAGCCTTGTCCATTTTCAGGCAATCTATGTATTTGGATTTGGCGTCCCTCTCTTCATGGTTGGTATTGGAGGTACAACTGGAGCCTTGTGGGGCCTATGGTTCTTCCACAAATTGTTGCTCACTGCAGTTTATGGCTTCATATTGTTTGTGCATTTCTCTAAATGGAGAGAAAAGCTTCCACGTAAGTACATTTCTGGTTCTTCTATTGCCACAACTTTTGTTTAAAAGTTTGGCCAATTTAACATGTAGTTCTGTTCTCATGTTTGCAGCCAGACCAGCCTTTTACAACTACATTCTCATAATGTTTGCGTTTGGTGCTGTGACATTGTTGGCTTGTGGGCTTGCTGGAATCGGGGCTGGTTTTGGCATTTGGTAATTAAAGATTTGTTGAAAATTTGAATTACGACAAAGTTATATCATTATCTGCGATTAAAACTTTGATTTATGTATCTCTTGCAGGTTGTACAATTTGACAGATATATGTTACCACTCTCTCTATCTTCCATTTCTATATGTAACCTTTCTGGCAGATTTTTTCCAGGTGATCATTTCAAAATCACGGTTAAACAATATATTCGACTCTAAATTTTCTGGAAAGTGATACTCATGTAGAATTATGTTTTCTTGTTTACAGGAAGAAGAATTTCTTCTGGATAATGCATATTACTCTGAGATGAAGGATGCAGGGTTCTTTGATGCTGATTGGGATTAGCCCCTTGGTAAACTGTAGCCTTGCTTTGTATACCTTGTAAATAAGATACCATTTGCATTTCAAGGGTATGTTAGCGCATTAAATGAAAACCATACACCCTTTGGGTGAAAATTGTAAATGCAACTTTGTGAAGTTAGTGAGAGCAAATCTAATTTCATTACCATTTCTGCTTGCCAGTTGCACATCTGTCACTTGGATGATTTAGCTATAGGAATAAGAGTCTTTCTAATGAAGACCCTTAAGTTGAGGACTTGGTGAGGATTTTTCGGTTTATGGTTTAATGGACCTAATTTTCGATCACATTTTGACATCTTATCCGTTCAGTTTTTAGGTTTATATGAGTAGATCATTTCTACAAATTTTCACTCAAATTGGTGTTCGTTAAGATAACAAACTAGATCAAATTAATACACGAACCAAATCTGTCAAATATGAACCGTTTAAGTTCATAATTAATAAATCACACTTATAAATTTCTTACCATTTTTAATATAATTGAAAATTAAAAAAAATGATCTACTCATACATACCTATAAACTGAACGATCAAGATGCAGATATAAGATCGAAAGGTAGAATAAGCCGAAAAGTCCTCAACTTAAGGGTCCTCACTAAGAGGGCTGTCATAGGAATAATTCATGCATGTTTTTTCACGATTTGCAATACCGTGTCCAGTTGTTCCAACTAACCCAACTGAGCCTTTTTCACAAATTGCAATACCGTGTCCCGTTGTTCCAACTGAGCCATTCATGTTTGCTCTGCATAGTGCAGTACGATTTAGTCTGGTGATTTGATTTCATTTTCGTATGTTGGAGGGTCATAGTAACTCATAAATGAGTTATTTTATATTCTAAACTCAGAGGAAGCAAATATGACTATTTTTCAAGGGCATCCACAACTAATAATCTAATATCAAGACACTTATGCTGTACAAACTTGCTGACTGATGTGCAATGGCCAGCAAAGCAAATATGGCCATCTACTGATGGTTAGACTCTGGTTGCTGATATCCTTAAAGTTCTGATATTGAATGCTCTTGTTCGAACCCCAGATAAGAATCTGATACTACCATCAGTTTCATCCCCTGAAAGAAAACAGCAAACAAAAATTTTGAAGTATCAGAAAGATGTCCTCCTCTCAGTCTCACTACAACATACATACATACATACATAGACCTTGACTGATAATAAAGCAAGACAATTCCACAAACTATTAACATTGAGAAGAACATTAATAAGATTGCAACCAACAGATCAATGCAACATATACACTAATCTACAATGCAACGTAATTTCTTTCTGCTGTATGCAGTTATAATTACTGTGAGTGGTCATTCGATTGTAACACTAACCCCTTGTTTATCTTTAGTGATCGTCTTCTGAAAGTAACATAAATATGGTTATATTTGTAGCAGTTTGATATTACATCAGTAAAATTGAAAGCTAGACAGTACCTGGAGAGTGGTTGAATCTGATGGTAACTCCATGTTAGTAACCAAGTGATCAGAGAAAGATACTCTCTTCAGAGCATATAGTTCCGACGTTGCGGTGTTCCCAAGCACCAACCACCATGCTTCATTTTTCACCTGTAATAAGAATGTTGAGCTTAGTTTGGTGCGCACTGGTAACTAGCTGGTAACTAGTTCAGAACAAGAAGTTTTACCTTAGGGAAGCGTGGAGTAAAGGCTCTTGATTTATGTTTTCTGAAATTGGTCTTCATCAATCTGATGTTTAAAGAGCAAGATTCTCCACCCTCTTTCCATAAAATTTTCAACTTTACTTCGATTCGTGGAAACAGCTGCAGATCCTGTTAGAACAAAAGATATAGATGTCAAGCTACTGATATCAGTTGACATGCTTGATGGCTAACAAGAGAGAACAAAGAGAAGATATCTAATATTTTAATTAATAACGTGACGAACCAACTAGACATGTTACGTCATCTATTTGTCAGTTGCACGCGGTGAAAGCCAAGCATCAAAACTCCAAAATTGATTGATAACTTGAGTCATCTTAAGTCTTTACACCCACATGCACGCACATACAATATATATTGTGTATGTGTATACACACACACATATACATATAGAGGCCGGATCAGGAGCGGACGTCTGCACCCATAAAGTGCGGACGTCCCTCCGTTCTCCACCGTCCGGCGCCGACGACGGCGCGCCTCCACCCGAGCGGACACCGGAGGCGTCCCCGATCACTTTCTCTCCCCGGCGAGTCCGCCGAACTCCAGTTTTCCAGTGAGATCGATCTTGTCTGAAGTTTCCCAGACCTTCAAATCGATCTCGCCGGGAAGAGAAAGTGATCGGGGCCGCCTCCAGTGTCTGCTCAGGTGGAGTAAGGAGGGATGTCCACACTTTAAGGACGGTACGGACGTCCGCTTCTGAACGGCTCCGTCCATATACATATATATATAAGTTTTGCCCAGATACACATATCATAAGTTTTGCCTCACCAACCCACTGCCCTTAACCAAACAAAATAAGGGGAAGATGGTTTTTTTGACTACAGGTCAAATTCTATATGCTCAACCAACCAACCCCATCCACCCTTGTCTTAACCAAACAAAGTATATACAAATATATCAGAAGTCCACACCTGAAAGAATTTTGAAGCAGGGAAGTTTCCAATCATGTTCTGCAAAGTTGCCTTGGGAAGTTCCAATAGCTGCTGTACACGGAATATTCCTCGTTTGCAGAGTGAGTCAGCAAGTTCAGCATTCATGCAGGGCAACATCCATAAAGAAGAATCCTCATCAAACCATAAGCCCTG
The DNA here is from genome assembly GCF_000184155.1 of Fragaria vesca subsp. vesca. Classification (NCBI taxonomy): domain Eukaryota; kingdom Viridiplantae; phylum Streptophyta; class Magnoliopsida; order Rosales; family Rosaceae; genus Fragaria; species Fragaria vesca. The sequence continues at coordinate 7,738,956 of NC_020495.1, read as the reverse complement.
AAAAAACCCCAAAAGGATAATAATGAGGAAAGGAGGTGGACACACACTATAAATTATAAGTACTAACCATCTTACCCAATGAATAATTTCAAAAACAAGTATTGACATTTTTATAAATAACTAATCAAACAATTCATTGCTTAAAAGTGATTAATATTTTATTTGCTCAATTACAATCATTCATCAGGCAAATCTTACCACCTGATAGGTAATCGATTTATCTAAAAGTTTTGTTGTAGGAAGGTATCGGTTTCTTTTGTTGATTCTTCAGTGTAAAATCCTCAAAAATACATACTCCTGCAGTTTCTCTATAGTAGAAGGTTCAAAGTGCTGGGCAGCTGGCCCTAAAACATTTGTAGGCATTTCACTTTGAAAGAACCAAAACAGGAAGGAGGATTTTTTTTCTTGGAATGAAAAATTAAAATATCATCAACAACAATGAAAAAGACATCAACTAACAAAATTCACAGGAATTCAGCATCTCTGACATGTCTAGCCAATTATTGGTCTGTTAGCTGTGGATATTCCCGTCTCCATTAATCTAAGACCTTATTTAGTTAGAACTGTAACTAATGAGAAGAATACCTGCATGACCATCTGCAGAAGATGCATGCATGTAACTGAACTTGAAAGCCAACCGCTGTTGGCACATATATCTATCATAGCCTGGATAATCCGTATACTTTGATCCAAAACTGACTTCAAGTCTGTGACATAGTCACTAATTGGTAATTCTAGCTGAGAGAAATGTGCCTGAAAAAAAATTTCATATAAGGTGAGAAAATAAAAGAGAGGAATTAACAAAAAACAACAGACAGTTCATGTTTGTTATGATGAACTGATGGTTGAAGACAAGTCTGACCTGAAACAGCAGATTTGCTTTGACATGTGGATCATCTAGTCGATCCTTATCCACTTTACATCGAACTCTCTCTGACAGCACCGCATTGTAATTTTCCTATCACCAAAGAAAATACGTAATAATATTAAGATACTAGTTTCTTTTGTGTGTGTGTATGCTGATTAAATAAATTGGTTGCAAGGAATACTCTCTGCCAAAATTACTGGTCTCCAATGAAGAACTTAAGGTCCTCTTTGCATTGTTGTAAAGAATAACATCTGTAGTAGGCTAGTAGCATATTGTATGCACAACATATTTATGTAAAAGGCATACTAAGTACACATGTACCGGCAAAAAGGAAAAACTTACCTCGTTATGGCGAACAGGAAGTTCATCATATTCAGAAGCAGCAGATAGGATATGCAAGAATACCTGTAAAGGAAAACCTCTTTGAGTATTATAAAGTGGAAAAGTTAGAATTTGGAATATCGAATAAAAAACTTCAAGAACCGTTTCTTACTTCAAGCGAGGTATCAGAGCCAATGTTTGAACCAAACATTGATACGGTCAAGTAGCTAAGGTAATACTGGGATGCTATCGAACCCAGCATCATTGGCTCCACACTGTCCTCACTCATCTTGATGCATCCACTGTCTTCCAGATCCTCCAATGTGTTCTGCACTAAGCTGCAGATATAAAGCAGTAAGTAATCAATGCCACCAAAAGATAGCGATGTGTTCTGATTGATAAAATTTTCATAAGAAATGGGAATTTACTATTACCTAGACAAATAAGAACTTAAAACTTCGGCGTCAGTATTTTCCAAGCCATAGTAAGCGGGATTAAACATCTGTAGCAAAAAAAATTCCACATTAGATCTTGGACAGGCTCAATAAATAAATACAATAGCACAATTATAATCAACACAAGGGTTTTAACTTTTAACTTATCACATATTTGTTTCGATACTATTTTATATACTTATTACAGAGACTAAAACCATACCAGTCTGCGGAATAAATATGTCCATGTCAGATAATGCAATGCATCCTCTTTATGGCAAATTGTACCAGAAACTATCTCTGCATTGATGTGATTATGCAGCTGTTCCCTCAGACTACTCTCGACGGGAAATGGTTCATATAAAAACTGCAATTCATCAAACCACAAATTACATCCTGATCCTAAAAAATATCACCAAGTATATAAACTATAAAGTCACTGCTTCAAATTTGACCTTTTTATAGAAGCTCTTTTTGGGTTCATGAACAAGAATGACAGCTTTCCCGTGTTGATCAAATTGTGGGCGACCTGCACGACCCATCATTTGCAAGATATCTGTGATTGGGAAGTCAACATATCTCTTTGTTTTCCCATCAAAAAATTCTGTTCCCTGCAAGAGAATATAAAATCTAGTCAAAATTGTTTCTGCAAGCGGTGGAAATCAGGAGTGTAAAACAGAGAACATTTGGTGCACAGCTAGTAGAACTCCAATAATTTAAAACACCAAAACATCCCTGAAAGGAAGTATCTTTATACTTGGAAAAAAAATGCAAAAACGTGCCACACAAGTATTGCCCCTTACCTTTATAATAACCAGATGCGCTGGAAGGTTTACACCCCATGCCAATGTGCTAGTACAAACCAATACCTACAATTATGATGAACAATACCTGATTAGCATAAAGAGTGAAAGAAAGTGATATTTGTCTATTCCTTTTCCTACAGATTATTTAGGTAAAGGAGAAATGCCTGAATCTTGTTGTTTGCAAAAAGCTCCTCAACCAGGGATCTATCTTTGTCATTCAGACCAGCATGGTGTAATCCAATGCCAAATTGCAAGGTGTGCCTCAGGTTACTATCAGCAACCTGATAAAGAACCATCTGGAGCTCTTCTTCTGGTATACTAAGAAACTGCCTTGGATGTTCATCCGAAGCTGCATACTTTAATTACCAAATAAAAAAGAAAAAATGATCAGTCATATTTATAGAGTGCTTTATACCCCCAGCATTATTATAGAATTTAAATCCAACCTGAATGATGTCCAATGCAGTAAGTCTTGTCTGGCGACGTGATGAAACAAAAATTAGAACCGGTTTTGTTGGTGAATGGGTGCATATAGCAGCATACGATGGTTTGTTCATGCTATTCATCCTTGGACAATAGAACTTTCCTGGATATCCCTGTTTATAGAAATTGAGATATTACTACTATGAAGGAAAACTGTAAACATGCATAGATCAAGACAAACACAGTACAAATTTTAGTTATAGACATATACACCCAACTATAGATAGCATTGTATATCTAGCACCAAGTGCCAACAGGTTCATGCATTATTTCCCTTAATATCAGTAACGTATATTTTTTTCCATAAAGACAGAAGATTAATAAGAGACCTAGACAAAACCAAAATTAAGCACTACAGACCAAGACAACAAGAAATAAGAGAGACGGATGATTGATAGTAAATTGCAAAGCAGCTAATAAGGATGTCTTTATTGCCCAGGAAAAGATATTGATATATCATAAGATGAAACAGACAGAGCGAAGATAAATAATACAGATAGTCAAATACTACATGAGAACCTAATCCACTTACCTGGATATGAACTTCAAGGGGTACAGGTCTCACACTTGGTTTAAAATTGAAGAGTCCAGTTTCTCCGACACCCAACCAATCAGCCAAATCTCTATATAATTCAAAGGACAAAAGATTAATGTCGAGAAAAGAATTGACAAGAGATTACTAAAACAAAATGTCTAAATCTAGGACAATGTTTAGACCAAAAGAAAAGAGAGAGAAAGCACAATTAGAGAAATAAGCATTGCAATGAGTAACCACTTCGCTAAAAGTGGTATAAGCGTGCCCAAGAATACCAGAAAATATATCGATAACAAAACTTTAATTATCTTGATAAGTAATGCAAATTTGAATGTTTGGCTAAATAATCTGCAAACTACAGTCAAGACAGAGACAGAGACATAGACAGATTAGAATACTTGAAAGTAGGATCTATAGCAAGATGCTAGGATCAAAGATACAGAGGGGTATACCCTGCATTTGCCAGAGCCGTAGAAAGCCCTACAAACCGTACTTCACGCTCTGTCTGTGAGGATATGTATCGCATCCTTGACACAATAACCTGAAACAATATATCTGGGGTTAGGATGTTCAATGGAATTTTAATAAATGAGAGTCAGCTATTCAAGGTAAAAGAACTTGTAATACTACACACATGATGAATGGAACAGAAACTCTTGTCTGAGAGAAATACACAAACCCCAGTTAATTATAACTTTACTACTATGTCAAAATATGTGATCTCATAATTCAGTGGAATTCAATAGTGCAGATTTCAACGCTTGCTAATGTTGTTTTGTTTTATTCTTTTTATTTTCATTTTTAACATATAAAAGGAATATCTACATCCAGTCCTTGTATGAGTTGAATTGCTTATTTAAGTTGGGTAGTTAAAAAGTCCTGAAGCATTTGAGATGAGTATATCATTACAAAATAAAACAAAATGGTCAATACTAGCACTGAAACATACATTTCTCTGTTCCGAAACATTAGTCTAGAAGCTAAATAACATATAATTGAAATTTGTGGTACAGCTAAGAGCACTGGAACTTTCAAATAAATACCTCGAGGATAGGCCCACGGTCAGCTCCCAACAAGTGAATCTCATCCAAAATCATAAGCCCAACCTATAGATAAAACCATAATTTAAGACATGATTTCAGATGATCTAGTAGAAATAACTGTAAAAATAAAAAGAATGAATTGAGAAAAAAACCAATTAATGAAAGAAATACAATGCTTTCTTGAAAGAATAAAAAAGAAGAAGGAGATTTTGTATAAATGATTGCACCTTTTTAACATAGGTTCGGCTATGCCAATTACGACTGATACCATCCCATTTCTCAGGAGTTGATATTATGATATCTGCTGACAAGATGGCCATCAAATCTGGAGTATAATCTCCTGTCATTTCAACCTGATGGAACAATTTAGCCAGTACCAGTACCACATGTTAAGATATGGTAAAAGCAAAATAAAATAATGTTATAGTGATAGTAAGAAAGAAACTACCAACCATTTTCTTCCCAAGCTGAGAGACAAGGCGCTTCCTCCAATCATTCATTCTTTCTCGAACAATAGCTTTCAAGGGTGCTATGTAAATGACCTACAGCAAACAATTCACAAATATCACTTTACCATACAAAACAGCATTCCAAACAGTAGTGAAACGCCAAGATCATACACCCAATTATTAAGCTTTACAATAAGGAACCTTAATAGCCATTAACAAGTTTATACTGCACAGAAAACATCGATATGATGAAAATCCAAGAGAAAGCTGTTATGTAAGATAACCTTTCAGTAATTTTGTCCATCACTTTGACAAATATGAAGCCATGAAGGCATAAGTCTAAGTGAGTACTGAAAGTAATGTCTTTGCCCAGATCAGCACCAACTGATATCCTCTAAAACCAACCCTTTCCCTTTCAAATATTGTGATTCTCCTAATGTTTTCTTAAAATTTCACTGAATGGAACCTATACAATACCCAGAAACAAAAAAAAAAAATACACGTAGCAGACCTGGGCTTCAAATCTGAAGCCTCTTTCTGAACTCTACAATTACTCAATTAGGTGACAAGAAATTCTAGCAAATAGGTAGGTCGGTAATGTGAGGGGGTTCAAATCCAAGATTAATGGTAGCAAACCATGGCCCTGACAAATTTCATATCCATACAATATAACGAGCCCACTGCAGAACTACAAGCACGAAATCTGATAATAAAATTTTCCTTCATTTCTAAAGGAGGCCAATATCAATACCTATTCCCTGTAATCCTCAAAATCTATTTTATTTCTTTCTCACCAAACCACGATATTAAATTATTGTTCATCAAATTGTGCGCTGTGTACCATTAAGAAATATGAATAAGGTACCTTCATATCAGGCTGGGTGTTGAAGAGATGAAGCATAGCAAGCTCGGCAGAAATAGTTTTTCCACTTCCAGTTGGAGCTCCCAGTAATACATTATTGTCTGTGTGATACAGCACATGGAAAGTCTGCCCAATTGTAGAAACAATGTCATGTCACTGAAATGTAATGCATACAGCCTAAAAGAGAAAAGAAAAAATAAAGGTGCAGAATCGCTGAATCAAACCTGTGTTTGTATCGGATTAAAATGTGAGAATTTGTACAATGCTTCATAAGTACTGTTTCCAAGAGATGTCACAGGGAGAGGCTTCAGATCTAGCAGTTCTGTATGTGAAGTATGGGCCTGAAGAAAGCATACGTGTCTGAGGAGACAAACCTTTTGGCAGGACTATCTTGCATGGAGAAAAAAAAAAAAAAAAACACTGAAATTTTCTTACCTCTGGGAGTGCTAAATTATGGAAAGAAATGGTGTAGAATGCCTCTGCTTGCAACCAAGAATCAGAAACAGCACGAATATAATACTGTGGTGGATGTGGCTCAAATATTGGTACAGTGAACGAGAGCTTCTGAGGTTCCCCTTTAGCCATCCGCTTTGTCAGAGTGAACAGCTCTGAGTGGTAGATATGATCATTCTCAGAATCCTGTTATGTAGATGAACATAACATGATTTACAATATACAGATAGTCTAATTCTGCTAGTTAAGTATGTAAAGTATATGAGGCGATGATCGAAGTGATGTAAGATTACATCATACTGGCAATCATTCCTCAGAAATTCAACAGATAGAAGATCCAGGCCTGCACCTCAACTAGAATCCACCAACGCTGGGCAGTGCCGTGAAATTGATCTTTCCATATGAAGTCTGGCGTAATAAGCAAGTCCACCTGAAAATTAAAATTAATCAAGTAGGATTTGAAGATGAAATTTGGGAAGCATTAAGTGAGGGAGAAATTAAAATACAAAATTTGAAGGTTCATAACAAGGATTTACCTTTAAAACAGTTCTGGTAATTGGACTTACGGTTGCAGCTAACTGGATCCATGGAAAGTATCCCAAATGTTGCTTAACCTTCTTCAATTACGCAAAAGAAAGAAAGTCATTGGACAAATTTCTAACAATTTGAGGCATACGGCACCACATGAAGTTTAAAGCATCACATTGAAGAAGATATACCCTTCCTCCAGGCCCATAATTGACCAGTTTTCCAATCTCTTTTTCCTCCATGTCATATAGGCGATCAAGATCAGCCCCTCGTTCCTCAAGATTTCGGATTATCTGTACAAATAGAAGCATTAATACATTTTTTTTTTGAATTAAATTTAGTTTACCCCCTTGTGGTTTAGGGGTGACTTCATGTTAGTCCCTACACTTTTAATTTCATCAGTTTACCCCCTGAACTCTTCAATTTCTATCTGCCGTGCCCAAATTCTTATATTCCGTTTGAATTGACCATTAATTCTAGATACGGGCCCCACAGTTAAAGTTAAAATTATCAGCAGTGAACGTCTAATTTGGACAGAAGATAAGACATTGGTCACGGTTGAGGAAAATTCAAAAATTTGAGGGGTAAACTGATGAAATTAGAAGTATAGGGATTAATATGAAGTTACTCCCAAACCTCACGGGGGTAAACTGTACTACACCTTGTGTAAGTAATAGGATAAAGGTATGAAGGACAAACTTGTGGTGAGATATCCCTGTCAAATTGTCTGAAAGGATGTTGATGGGGCCAAACTTGGCGGTCCACTGCTTTGCAATATTCCAACATGAACAATGTCATCTCACTCCAGCCTTTTCGCAAACAAATCTCAAATAAGGCCCGCATAATACGTGCCAAGCTTGCACTTATATATTGAGCATCAGAAACCAAAGAAAAGGTATCAATTGAGCCTCTAGATATGTACACCTGCCGAGCACACAAGTCATAAATTAGCCAACAAGTATTGATCAACTTTATAAGAGTATTTGGTACCAGTTCCAGAGCGAACAGTAACCTGAATGAGAATGGAAATCTTTCCATGTTTATTTGAAGGACCACCCTTAACTTCTAGTGGACATAATTTCCGCACCAACATCTCAAGCTCATTTTGTTCCTCTTCTCGAACAACAATATTCTGAAATTCCGAGGAGTGGGCTACCATGTCAATTACCTGTAAGACCAGCAAGAAGAGCACAATGATACCAAACATCACAAGACAGTGATATTACCAGTCATGGATGGATCACCTATATAGTTTTCCTATGAAGACACACTTTTATAGTCTCTAGTAGGTTCCCTCAACTAAGTCACTATGAGTTTCCAGCTCAATCTTTTAACAGGCGCATGGTCAGCCCATAATAAACAGCATCTCTAGAGGCCATTATTTACTTGTTAAGATACTTTCATTTAAAAAAATTCGGAAAATGGTAATTTTGAACACACAAATCCAATACAAGTTTATTAAAGAATACAATTACCTCAGTCTCATTCATGTGACGCTTCAACATTTCATTGTAAGTTTCAACACTAGAATATTGAATATAAAAGTGGCTTGCTATGCGACCAAGCTCTGTACAATAAAAATTTCCGCTTTTCTCGTCAAACCGCATCATTTTTGCTTTGTCAAGATCCCGCGCAGCATCTGCTATGAGTGATCTCTGCTTTAAACTCAAGGAAGGATCTGCCATTACCTGCAAAACACAAAAGAAATTTTTCCTGTATAAGCACCAAAATTCAAGTGAACCAAGTATAATGTACTTCGGAGAAAAATCCATCAATAAGGGTCAACTGATCAATCATATAGGTGAAGTAGAATCAACATACAGTACCTCCTCCCACGCGATACCATACGCCAAAGGGTTAAGCCTCATTCTTATAAAAAGATATGTATATCCAAGCCATGCACAAGCTTCCTTGACATTGGTGACAGTACCAAGTGCCACCTCAGCATTTAAATTGTCCTTCAAGGAACTAATGAACTGAAAATACAGGACAATTTTTAAAAGGTAAGGAAATTAAAGGACCTTGACATAGTCTTAGATAGATCAAATAAGCAAACAAGGAGAATCAAAATTTAGAACAAAAGAAAAATACTTCTTTGAAGCACACATGAATAATATCACTATCACCACTACACCCATACTTCAAAAATGCCACAAGTAGATCAGATCATGAATCTCAAATGTGAAATATGCATTTCTACTGAAGTAGTACAGTATGTTCACGCATAATGAAGTACACGAATATACACATCCAGATCATCATACATGAGAGATATGACCCACCACCTAGTTCCTTTAGATCATCAACTAAAGCTGACTAGTGACTGATAATAGAAATCTAGTGTATAATCAATAATTCAGGGCCATCAGTTTCTACCAAATTTCTAGGTAGTTCCTTGTACTCTAGATTTCTCTGTCCTCCGTATCATCATTGTTACTTTTGTCTTTTTCTTAGATACTTTATTTGGTTGTTGTTAGGATTGAAAGTTAATCACAAGACACCTTGTCCCCTGATTTGATACAAGTTCTTTCTTTAAAAAAAGTAAAGCATAAAATAAAGCAAACTTCTATGAATAAATTGCACTGTCAGGGTTAACCAAAACTACATGAAGTCATGAACCCATCAATTTATTTCACACAACGTTGGTGCACTTCACCCAGTTAGGTGCAATTCTTAATCAGACTTCAAGGACGCAAAAGGATTGGAACTTTCAAGTATATACAGTCCAAATTCTGCAGCTAGGCAACCAGTAATTTTCATAATATATTGTTGCATGCAATGAGTAGACATAAAATTGTGGCATGCAAAGATATTCTTAAAGTTGACAAGATACTTGCAACAAGGTCCAAGAGGAACTCTCAAACTGACTGACCCATCCGCTAAGTACACTTATAGTAATGGATTATATAACAATAAAATAAAATTAAAAATCTCCCTGCCTGACATTAGTTACATTTTGTAAACCACAAAAATACCTGACTTTCAATAGGAAGTTGACTCGTCAGTAACCGCAGATAGTAGGCCAGTTTGTCATGAGACGTGATTATAATGCCTTCACCGCTTTTATCGAATTGAGGTCTCCCAGCCCGTCCAAATATCTGAAAGCAAGATGTCATGAGTACAAAGAAAAATAATGATAAAATAGAAACTGATGTCAAAGTTTACTAGATAATTGAGATAAGAGCAATAGTTAAGAGGTTTACCTGCATAACATCAAGCATTCCAAGGTCTCGCCACCCACCAGCCTTTGGATCATATAATTGGGTCCCCTGGAAAAGAACACAAGATACTTTGTATTTATTTATTTTTTTTTTGTGTGTGTATAGGATAGAGGAACTATTGTAACTAAAAAAAAAACTAAAAAAAAAAACTCCTAAAGTTTGGTAAGGAAAAGTATAGAAAACAAAGGGTACCGTAACTAAAGTTGGTTAGTTAAAATAAAAGGTACGTTACTAATTAAAACAAATACTTCCCTTACCCTATTAACTAAAGTTATAAATTACACTAACGAAAGGCACTACCTTAACCCTTAAAATTAACAGAAACTAGTACTCTAGTTTAGGAATAAAACTTCGTTTCGACCCTTAAAAGTTTTTAAAAAAGTTTTACTTAAACCTTTTTAAAAACTTTTTTTTCGTAAGGGAACTAACGTTCCGAACCCGGAAAGGGACCCTAAAAACCCCCTAAAACCGGGGGGGTAAAAAGGGGGGGGGGGTAAAACGGTTTTAAAACGGGGGGGGACTACGTACGTACGTACGTACGTAACGGTACGTAACGTAACGTACGTAACGTTTAACGTAACGTACGTTTAACGTACGTACGTAAAGTACGTACGTACGTAACGTAACGTAACGTAACGTAACGTTAACGTTAAGTTATTTATTTAGTTTTAGTTTTTAGTTTTAGTTTTAGTTTAGTTAGTTAAGTAAGTAAGTAAGTAAGTAAAGTAAACGTAAACGTAAAACGTAAAAACTAAAACGTAAACGTAAACGTAAGTAAAGTAAGTAACGTAACGTAAACGTAACGTAACGTAACGTAAGTAAGTTAAGTAAACGTTAACGTTAACGTTAACTTAAACTTAAACTTAAACCTTAACCTTAACCCTTAACCTTAACCTTAAACTTAAACGTTAAACGTTAAACGTAAACCGTAAACCGTAAACGTAAACGTAACCGTAAACCGTAAACCGTTAAACCGTTAAAACGTTAAACGTAAACGTAAACGTAACGTTAACGTAACGTAAGTAAGTAAGTACGTAGTACTATAGTAGTAGTAGTAGGTGGGTGGGGNGGGGGGGGGAGGAGAGAGAGAGAGAGCAATGGTTTAAGCATACAAGGATAAAAACACTATGGAAGACTTATTCCTTTATTAAGATGTCTAAACTTAATACTATATACTAGAGACATATGTAAATCTCTTCACCAGAAACAAAAAGGCAAGAACTTGAAAGAAAAGCGACCAATTTATAGTCCATTTGTATAATGTTGCATTATATATACTTACCAAATGTAAGACTTAAGAGATGGACAAACATAATACTTTTAGATAAGTGCACAAACCTTTATCACCACAGTGTGAGCTGGTAGATTTACTCCCCATGCCAAAGTTGCTGTACAAACAAGTACCTATAGAAGAAAATAACAGAAGACACATGTTTCAATCAAACAAAAAGCATAATGGTACATGCCACATCATGTAATCGGCTGGAAAATCTTAATGTTAATGGAGAAGAAAATGTATTAGAAAAGAAATATGTGAGATTTTTTTGTGAATTATGTGGAATGTCCACCTCATTTACCACATCAGGTTGTTTGAATGTGTTACATGTGGTCTCTTTAACATTATACATATGAAATTGATGATATGATGTACGGAAGGAAACTAGATGTATCTACCTTCAATAGTCCATCAGAGAAAAGGCGCTCAGTCAGAACTCTATCAGAACGTAACATCCCAGCATTATGAATCCCAAGTCCGAATTCAAAAAGTTCAACAAGATCTTTGTTTCTGGATTTGACAACATCCCTCTGAAATGCATAGTGCGACATCTATGAACAAAAAGTAAAGAACACTACTATCAATACGATGAAGAAAACCAGGGATGTTTTTACGTGCCTGTTTCAATGAAAACAGTGGGTGCTGATCATTCTTAAAGAGCTCCAGTCCTTCAAATTTGCGAGCAAGTTCAACCTGCCAAATATGTCGTATCAGTTGATAATGGGAAGGAACATATAACATACATCACATAATGACACTAAAGAAATCACATAAGAAAAAAGAAAGAGTGCAAATAAATAGGGAGTTCTCTTGCAGCAAGAATGCATACTGATTTGAGCAACAAAACTAGTTTCTTATCAACACTTGCAAACAAGAATTTTAAGCCAAAGCAAACCTAAAAGGATAAGGCTCATACCAGCTTCTGAGCTGTTTTTGCCGTGTCCTTTCGAGAATGGACAAACACCATTGCCTGATGACCTTGCCTTAGTGACTCAACAACCTGGCCGAAACAAGTATTTAATAATCATTCAATGAGCATTCCCAACATAAGAGGCACAAAAGATATCTCCCAGGAAACACACACCTTCTTGTAGCATATCTCATTCAACAATTCAAGTTTGGCTGGATAGTTTGTCTCAGTAATGCCAATGTACTGCTGTGCAAGGGGCACTGGACGGTAGCTAGAATCAAAGTAGAAGAGTCCTGCCTCTGGATTCACTCTCAGAAACTGTGCAACCTACATTGTTATAAGAAGTTCCACTTTGAAATGTAAGTAGGAGAGGCTTCAAAGTATGGCAGTTAAAGGCCCTGAACAGATTATACTAGTAAGTGGCCAAGAGACCTCCAAATAGTTGGGTAGAGTGGCGGATAGTCCAACAATGCGTATCATTGACTGTGAAGACTCCACCTGTCACACATAACAAAACAAAACCAAAAGGAAAAATCAAAACATAAGAAGCAAATACGTAGTTTGCAGGCAGTCATAGACTCATAGCATGCCGCTATCACATAACACTTCTGAAGAAACTATCCTCTTCTGGATGGCTTGGCAAACAATATACTTCTTAATTTTTATTTGTTGTTATAATTGTAAGCTTGTTATACATTGTTGCTCTCATCCCTTATAAATTAAGCTCCAGTGGTAGTTTTCTATGATAAGAAATCCCTGGTTGAAGTAGGTTCACCCGCTTTGCTGATTGCAAAGTGATACTCTTGGCCTCTTGGGCAATGCATATTCATGAGCAAGATGGATTTGCACAATAGGAATATGCTAGCTTGATATACATTGATTTTCATTCCTAACAGCTGTGACATTTGGCCATTTTGGTCCAGTGGATGTTTGGCAAACTTTCGAATCCCGTTACATAAGTCAAACATAACTGGGAAAATCTATATGCATTGAAAGATTCACCAAAAATTCAATAGATTAAACTTAAGACTTACTCTAAATATGAAATACACATGTGTATTGTGTTAGTCCAAGCTAATACCAGACATCAGAAGATAAGGACCGAGAGCCAGGCGAGTTATAAAACATCCCTTGTGTACATAAGTTAATAGTACAAATTGAATCAATCAAACTTAACTGGTAAAATAATTATTTAACTGCAAGAAGTAAGAACACTAATGATTACACATTACCTGGCGTAAAGTCCGAGCAACTAGTGCCTCAATAACAGGGCCTCTATCATCATTCAATAGATGAACTTCATCAATTATTAGGAGCTTCACCAGCATTGAAAGTGACATGTCACTGCTCTTGCGTGTAATTACATCCCATTTCTCAGGTGTTGTAACTATCATCTGAATAACAACATACAAAAACAAAATTAGTTTGTAATAGTAATAATATTTGTTATTCCATGCATGTGACAGCAAACTGAGCCATCAAAGATGGATCAATTGACCTGAGTTTCTTCAAGCTCATTCTTAGAAAGTTGCATATCTCCAGTAAGTTCTCTCACAGTCATATTCAATGGAGATAATCGTTGGCTAAAAGTTGATGTGACTTCTGCTGCTAACGCCTAGAAAAGAACATTATCATCAGCGACAAGTCACTAAGCCAATGCCCACTTCCTGCCTCACCCACTCAAAAAAAGGAAGAGAGTAAAATATGGGAGGAACCTTCATAGGTGCAACATAAACTATCTTAAACTCATCTTTGTGCAAGAAACCATCTTTGAAGTGCTGTCCAATCTGCCACCATATACCTCGTTCAGTATCTAACTCAGAATATAAATCCTAAACGAAAGTACGAAATACTGAACCACGCAAACAGAATGAAATGATTTCTACATGAAAGGTGCTTTACTATACATAGCACATAACTAAAGCAGCCAATAACTTAGTTTTCTTCCTGCTTTTTGGCAAGGTGATATTTTTAAAAGATGAACTCTGTTGGAAAATATATTGCATTACTATACTATTTCCCAGCTCAATGACAATAAAAAGCCTCTCCCACATCCCATTCAGAGGACTGTGCAAAGAACCCAAGTTGAATCATAGATAACATAAAAACAAAATTGTGAATCTTTCACCATCTCCAAGTAACAAGAGAAAAGGGCTGTTTTCTTTTGGGTGCCTAAAGAGAAACAGAATAATCACAGAAACATAGGAATGGTAACCTTTGCACCTCGTGTAGAATGGAAATCATAGCTATGTTTGTCTTGCCAGCTCCTGTTGGAGCACAAACCTGCAAATTTATGGAGAACAGATTCAGACACATGCTTTCACTACAATGGTTTGCAAATTGCAATTCACAAAATCAATGAACAAAACATCTTACTAGTATATTCTCATTTGTATAATAAACAGTATGATATATGCGGCTCTGAATGCGGTTCAAAGATTTGTATCCACGAAAAGCAGCTTGAGCAAAGTCATCTAACTCCGCTATATCAATCTGACAACATGTGACGGTAAGCAATCAAGGTCAAAAGTTAATCAGTAAAATGCCAGGGTAATGGCTACCTGTTAAACCACAGTAAATGCAGAACTTATATAGGCCAGTTTGTCACTCAACTCCACTTTATAAGGTAAGTCGGTCCAGCTATCTACAAAGAATTGCATGCTTCACATGATTCTCCTAAAGTATTCTCTTAAAGTAAGTACTATCTGAAAGCTTACAAGTCAAATGCAATCTGTTCGAGCCTCCTTCAAAGAGAATGTTGACAAAAATAGCATGTGCCATATAATTCTCCTTCAGTGCTATCTGAAGGGTTATACTTGTAAATGCATTTTGTTCAAGCCTACCCATGGAGAGAAGATGTACAAAATAGCATGTGTCTACAAATATTCTGTATGCTAAATTTAGCAAGTCTACCTATGAAGTAAAAGAATAGACATGTTTAGTTCATTGTTATGAAGTACATAAAATAATTTACAATGGCCATCCCTCACCTGGTGACTGGTGTCACTTCTGAGTTACCTGAAGGTCCTTATTAAAGTCATTTGTTTTGTTTATTGAGTTGTTACATGATTACATGACCGTGGAAATCTAATTTTGAAATATCTAAGTAAAAGCATTGAGAACCAGTACATAAAACTGGAATGAGAATCACAAAGTACAATGAACACGAACTGCAGATTCTTACCAGCTTTTCTCCAGGTTTCATTTGTGCTCCTGGTGTTGGAGGGATTAGAACCTCCTCATACCCCTTATGGTGCTTCCTCTGAGTTCCTTGAGGAAGAGCATTAACAGCTAGTCCTTCACCGAGCCCCGATAGATCATCAAAAAGATTTTTTCTTTCACTTGCTTGTAGTAGAGAAGAAAAATTAACACCAGCCAGATCATTATCAGTGCCATATTCTGTGCCTCGTCTATTTCGCTTTTCCTCTTTGCGCCGAAGCTTATCAATCTGCCGTTCAGATTCTGTTTGAACAGTCACCTGAAAGACAAGTGAAATTGTTTAATGCTACATGTTGCTTTTATTATGCTATTTAGCAATGGGAACATGTTTTATAGAGAACCAGCTCTACCTGTGTGCCATAACTAGGCATGCGAGGTTGTGAGGTCAAAGAAGACTTGTCAGATTTCATTACTAGTAACCCATGATGGATCGCATCAACAAGTTCCTTTCGATGCTGAGAAATTTAAGAGAATAAAGAAAACAAGATTTTAGCTGTACACTCATCAAAGAGTAAATCTAGAATTTACTTCAATAACTAAGAAATGAGTGTTGATAAGATCAAATATTTAGCGAATATATCTGCAGCCTCTTTTCTACAAAATGAAGATATAAATGAAGTCCGATAAAGATCCTGATAACACATGTTAGGATACAAAGAGAGTACTGTGGGAAGAGAATTTGTTTTTTCGTGTTTGTTGAAGGCAAGCCATAAGTATCTAAGATTACATTAAACACCAGAATATTTAGATTCTTACTGATATGAGGTCTTGAACGGTTTCAAACGCACTATCCCCCACAAGATCCAACAAGTCACCTGCTATCTTTATTGGATAAAACAAAAAAGAGCTTACAATCAGAATGAAATCGAATTAGTATTGTAGAAAATCTCAAGAATGAAACTAATTACAGTCAACATATATGAACTCTTAGCCTTTACCTCGTCACCAGCTTTGTCAGAATCAAGCACCCGACATATGGCCATCGCCAGTTCATCTCGAGAAAGCTGTGTAGAACTTTTTGTTATCTGATCACATGCATCTTGTAGCCAACTCAGATTGATGCCGCGCCCATCAGTAGCAGAATGAAGACCGATCAAGCCACCATCACCATATGATCCTTCATAGTAAGAGGAGGGTCCAGCTGTTTCCTCACAAAATGACTCCCCATCATCCAAAGAAACATCTACAAAAAACCGAGCTGGTGGATGAAAAACCAGGTCGGCACCAAATTCTGCACTGTCATGAGTTCCATTCACGGGCGTTTCTGAAACAAGTGTAATCCCATGATCACTAGACTGCATCCCAGAAAGTTCCTGAGCTAGAGACGCAACTTTCCGCATGTTGGCATCTGAGACTGTGTGACCCAAAAGCATTTGCACTTCCTGCCTGCATTTCAAAATAATAAATGCAATCACCATGCTTGAAATTTTTCTTTTCCTCTGAATCCATGAATAAATTCAATTGCAATTTCAAACTAATGTCTGATAATAAAAGAAGAAGATTAGTTCGTGGGAAACAGCACTAACTTTTTTCCAGAAAAATTAGTTTCAACACTGCCTTCCTCCTCTGGCCTGCCAAAAAGCCGGTACACGGCGAGTGCCACCTCGCGAAACTCTTCGGATTGAACTTCTCCATCTATCAGCTCCACCACAGCTCCAATAAACTGCTTGTAAGCTTGCCGCAGCTCATACGAAGCTGCTCCAAAAATTTCCAAGTTCCATTAACATTAAACACTCCCAAATACACTCTAACATTCACATCAAACTTCTTAAACATTATCATTTACCTTCCTCCCATCTATGAACTATCTTTCGCGCAAGCTCCGACTCATCGACTGAGCTCGATGATCTACACGCATCAATTCAAACATTCCAAACACATATTAAGCACTAAGCACAAGATCAAAGGCGTAGCGATTACGAAAACGAGTACTAGAAAAATCAAATTTCGATTTTCGACCAAAACTAACAAAATTTCAACTAGTATCATAACACAGTAAGCGAAATTGAACTGCGGAGAGAACGTACTGGCGAGGCTTGGTCTGGTTTTGAAGGATGAGCTTGCGCTGCAGATAGGCCTGGTCGACGTCGAAGGGCTCCCTCAGAGAGCTTGTCAATCGCGGAAGCTGAACCAACATTGTGGAGTTTTTCGGCCGGCGGAGTTTGCTTTCCGTCTTCTGGTTCCGGTTTAGGGTTTTGCTTTACGGCGCCAAAGGGAAATCGAGCTTCGGACTCTGAAGCGTTCTGAGACTTTTCAGAGACGAAGCAGCACTGTAACTTACGTACGGGTCCTGAACCGGTTAAACCGGTTTACTGCTATTTGGGTTTGGGCCAGCTACGTCGGTTGGTTTAAATGAACCGATAACCGGGCGGCCCAAGTTATAGTACTTTTTTTTTTTTTTTTTTTGATTGAAACCCAAGTTATAGACTTATGGAGCAAGTTATAGATGAATCTAGCATCTAGGGTTGCTTAGGTTTTGCTTAACATGGCTCATTATTGACGAACTCATGGTTATAGTATGTATAATGTAATTTTCTACTACATTAACAAATTGACAACCGCATAATTAGTTATAGTGTATCAAACTATAAAGTGACAAGTAAATATTAAGTGCGGGAACAGAGTCTCGTCACATATTATGATAAAGAATTGAAGATTCAAAAATGAAAATAGAGGCACAAATGACACATTGAAGTAATGTAGAGCTGAATCCTCGTATATTATGGCTGCAAAGACACTTCTCAACTACAACAAGTTTGTAGCATGAGTTACGTTTTTGATTTCCTCATGTTTGAAATTTGTGCTTCATGTTTTACAATTCACATTTTTTATTTCCTCTTTGAATGAGTTACGTTTTGTCTATAGTAACATGTATATGTTTTCTCTCTTTATATTTTAACCGCAAAAAGAAAGAAAGAGTGTGAATTGTAAATTTGAGTGCAAAGGCTAGTGCTTCTAATACATAACTCTTCTTCTCAATATAGTTACACTTTACCTTAATTCTATTGTCCCATCGTTTGCCCTCGATGTTGTTAACGGAATACAATTGCATAGCATGCATGCATTATGAGATGCAAAAATGTAACAGTGAGAGCACATATCCTAAACGATATGCACTTAAAAGGGTCAAGCACTTCCTAATGAATATGGCATCAATTTATTTGAGACAGTAAGCTTTCGATGTGATCTACCTTGGCCTTTTGGGCATGTGTTTACAGAGTGCAAAGACAAATCTGAATGTGTAGGAGGTCTTCTTTTCAATAGCCCGGGATATGAAGCAAAGACTTGCTGATACTAACTCCAATACATTCAGAAACATTCACAAAACATTGTTCTTTTTTCTTTTCTTTTTCAGCATAGTATGAGTATAAGACATAGTTTCCGACAAGTTCATCTGTTCATGTACAATACATTCAGATGCATGATTGTAGTGGTGAGATTGTTTTGTTATATTCACTGTAATTCCTCAAGTTCAGCAATCTTGTGCTCGATCTATGTTCGAAGTTCATAACACTTTGCAACCCTTCACCCAGAGTATCCTTGGGTTCAAGATCGATATGTCACACTAGGTCTCTTCACCTTGCAACCCTTATTCCCCATCAGTGGAACAAATAAAGAACATAACAAAGGATACATATAACAGACCTTAATTTAGCCCACCAAATGACAAACTTCATGAAGTACTAACTAGCATTCCTACATGCACACAAGTACCAGTGATTGCGATTATATGCAGAAATAGTAAGCGACTCGATGAAAACTGAAAATGACTTGTAGGTAGGCTTCATAAAGCTCTGTCTAGTCTATAGTCATGTTATTGCTTGCATGCATGCATATAGACAAAAAGTATATAGTTTACACCAAAACCACGTTTGATTAATGTTACCGGCTCTCTTGCATATCTGGGCCTCTCCCATGACTGATTGCATGGCCTTTTTTGTAGAATATGTACGTGGTTGCAAATGCAATATCCTTGAAAGCTGTGTTTATGACTTTATGAGTTACCCACTTACCTGCACTACTTTGTGATCGATACATCATGAAAATCCATGTACTAGCTAACCCACCCATTACCAAAATCTCCAACAAACTTTCAGAGCGATCAAGGCCACAAGATCCCCATAATTGAAACGCATCTTGTGAATGGCATGGACAAATTAAGATCAGTACGTTATCCTCTAAGCTATATAATGAGTATGACAGAAGCAATTACATGCAGGCAACTACTTGATATCTGCTTGCTTCGTCCAAACATGAGTGACCAAACCACCTTGCATATTGCCATGTTTCCAGGGTTTGCTATGGGTCATTTGACTCCATTCCTCCACATCTCCAACAAGCTGGCAGAAAGAGGCCACAAGATCTCCTTCTTTGTACCTCTCAAAACTCGATCCAAGTTGCAGCATTATAACCTCCACCCTCATCTCATTACCTTCGTTCCCCTCAATGTTTCTCATGTCCATGGCCTCCCTCCGGGAACTGAAACCAAAGCCGACATTGATCTCTCTTTGGGCTCTCTTCTTGCCACTGCCATGGACCTCACTAGAACCCAAATCGAACAGTCTCTCGTCAAACTCAAGCCTGACATTGTCTTCTTCGATATAAGTCACTGGTTGCCTGCATTGTTGCGTGGACTAGGAACGAATATCAAATCAGTATGTTACTCCGTAATCAATCCTGCAAGTGTATGGTGCTGCCTAAGTCTAGTCCTGCCCATAGAAAATCAATTGGATGAAGCATTTTCAATCAAGTTACAAACTCACGAAGCTCGAGCGTTTGATGCCATGTTGAACATGGAATATGGCAGTGAGGTGACATTCAGCAAACGCATAGTGACCTCTCTCAGCGATTGTGATGCAATTTGTTTACCAAGCTGCAGAGAATTCGCAGGGCCATATTCTAACTATATCGAAATCCAGATGAAGAAGCCAGTCATTCTTACTGGGCCAATGAAGCCGGATCCCCCAAGTTCGCAATTGGTAGAGAAATGGGCAAGATGGCTCGGAGGGTTTGAACCAAGAACCGTGATATTCTGTGCTCTTGGAACTGAATACATTCTCACAAAGCTACAACTGCAGCAACTACTATTGGGTTTGGAGCTTACTGGTTTGCCATTCTTCGCTGCCCTAATATCGCCAACCGAAGTTGAATCAATTAAGTTGGCATTGCCAGAAGGGTTTGAAGAGCGTGTAAAAGTATAATCCATGTATGTTTTAGGGTTGAATTCAACTCCACCTCTTCACGTTTCCCATGAGAATTGATAATATAACAGAACTTCTCATCATCTTGATCAAGACCAACAAATCGTTCTTCATCATCAACAAACTCTTCATCTTCTGGGATTCTCTTTTCGTTGTCCATAAGGATTATACTTCCCGCATTCTCTTTTTCATTTCTTTCATTATCCGACTCATCATGATCATCATCATCTCTCCCATACTGGTCATGATCTTCATCATTAAAAGCTAGATTATAATCATCCTCATCATTCTCTTCACTACTTTCTTCATCATCACTTAAAGCTTCAAAACCACCATATGATTGAAGTTGATCCAAATAATCTATCTCTACATCTTGAAGACAACTCACTTCATTTTCTTGCATGCTTAAGGTATCTCTAGAACATCCAGTTCCACTGCTAGACTGTTCTAAGCCTTTTGAAATATAGTTTATGCATTGAGCAGACCCCACCAACTTCCTCTTCTTGATAGTTTCCTGCTCCACCACCTTTTGTTTTCCCTTCTCTTTTAGACCAACACCATCAACTATGTTTGCTTGAGTAGTTACAATATGCTCGACCTCTCTAATTTGAACTCCATTGCTTCTACCATGTCGAGGCTCTTCGGTAAATACACCACTGCTACCTTGGCTAAACAAAAAGTCTTCAAACCCTTCAAATTGATTTTGCAAATCCATGTGGTCCAAGTACAATATGATCAACCTCCATAATGGTACAAAAGTACACATATGCACAACATCTATATCTGTTTGCAGCTTCATAAGCTCAGCATCTTCATTACCCACCATATACTAGTATTCAATCCCTTCACTTCCATAACATGGATTGAGCTGCGTCACCATGTTATGTACCTCCACAAGCGACATCATATCTTTGTCGCAGTAGTTAGAAATCATACCTCCCTCCAACATATTTTCGATCCACCAAACACCCTCCATGATGCACCTTCACTGTGAAATTATCTGGGCTAGCTGTATTAAGCAAATAATAACTATTAGGACCATAAGAAAATAGAGCTACAAGCCAAACGTGAAACAAAGACCAAGCCATTACAACTATCAAATTCTTCCCACATGGGAGACATCTAAAACAGTAGTTCACTACCTACTAGGACCACAAGAAAAAACAACAGAGAAAGTACTAAATTAAAAGCCAAACCCAGATTACCCAACTACAATTTTAAAGATATTAAAAACCAACACATACACAGCCTTAAAGCCATATGCTAACAACATGTTCAAACAACATGAGAGCAACATACCCAAACTCAAGACTCGAGAGCATCCACTAATAGATTACGGGCTTAGCTCTACAAAGTCCACTATGAGAGGCTCATTGGAGTTGAAGTGAACAAGAATACGAGATAGGGAACTGAAGCAGTAGTTGAGTACTTGCAGTAGTTGAGTTGGAAAAGTACAAAAGAAGAAAAGAGAGATGGATGGGGTGAGGCTATGGAGCCTATCCTCCTCGCACCCATTGAAACAACTAATTCGCACCACCATCGATCATTAGACTTGTCATCCGTTGCTGCTCTTCCACTACAACCGCCCCCAAACCCGGAGGCCGCGGCCGCGGCTTGTCCACCTCAACCTCCACCTCTGACAAAGACGTTGTTCGAGCCATGCGCTTAAACAAGGTTACTTTCTCTCCCCTCCAAAACCCTTGAATTCAAAAGCCCTAATTTTTTTGCCCAAATTCAAAAAACCCTAGAAACATGTGTTTTTCAATCATTCGATTTCATAGACCAAAACCAAATGAAAACCCATGAACTTACTGTAATCGGGGATACCATTGTGCAAACGATCTTGACCTCTAGGAACCCACAGTTATGGGTTGTTCACCATGTCGTTGCTTTCGACGTTGTCCCTTTGATGGTTGAATGAAGGCTTGGAATGGGTATGAAGGTTTTGAGTTTGATGGGTTTTGGAAATTAAGTAGGAAGATCAAACTGTTTTTGAGTTTGATATGGGTTTTGGGTTCTTCATCGTTGCTAAGGAATATCAAACTGTTTTGAGTTTGCTATGGGTTATGGGTTCTGCGTTGATAAGGGTGTAATAGGCTAGGGGTAGTTTAGGGATTTTACAGCCTGATATGGACACTTAATGTCAAGACCCACCTTGAATCCCTGAAACCCGAAGTAAATCCTGCGGGGACCACCTCCAAGGAAAGTTTTCCAAAAATTCAGCATAACATCCCTTGAAAATGGACAACCTTTCCTAATAATACCTGCATATACTTCTAAAAATCCAAATCCAACCTTAAACTCCTAGAGCCTTCGTGCTCCCCAAAACACAACATCTCCCCATTTATTTACTAACTTTAATAAGAAAAACTCACAACTAACAATCACAGGTTCAGAACAACTCTATTAGAGGAGAAATGAACTAAAAATATATAAATGAGCGGAAGCTATACTATTGACTATGCCTCGTCTCCATGTACGCCCGACCTCAACTATGTAATCTTGCAAACTGGACATTTTTAAAACGAATGGCTCAGGGAAAAACATTTGAAAACGTTAGAGTGAGTGGACAAAAATGAATTTAATGAAAATATTTATGTTTTCCCAATTTAAATTTCCATAGAAATTATGTTGCATGCGATAGCTCAAAGCTTTCTACTCACAAACTAGCAAATACATGACTAGCTCCGACCAGTCTCTAAAACTTAATAAAATACAGCCTCTCAGGCTAAACTATATATATATATATGTATGTATTTACACTCGTCATATTCCTTGTATGATTTCTTATGAAGAATAAGACAAATAGAAATTCATACAAGGCTACTACGCTTGCGTCTAACGCTCGTGTCTAATGGTCGCGTTACACCATAATAGAATTTTACCTCATTATGGCGGAAAAGCACGAGTGTATATATATATGCATATTCCCTATATAAATTACTAAATTTATATAGGGCTACGACAATTGAGTCCAATGCTCACGTCACACCATAACGGAATTTTACCTCATTATGACGGAAAAGCACGTACAGCTAGTTAACATTTATATATATACTATCCTCATAAATATCCAATAAACATATCCACCGAAAATCTCATTTTCATTTTCGGTAACTCTCCAAAAGATAAAAATTGCCAAATATCAAATAAAGCAATCAATTTCAGCAGAAGAATAACCGATCAACAATATAATGCATCGCATGCTTTTAATTAGAACAAAAGTCCACTCACAACTTTAGGTATAAGCCCGACAAAATCCAATTCACCACTCAAGTGAGGTCTCCTCGAATCCTAGCACAAAAATCATGCTTAGGACCACACTTCAATTTCAGAATAAAATAATATTTAAATATATAACCCAAAACTCTTCCGCCTAACTCATTACCCTTTCTAGGGTTAAGCTTATCAGATTCACGCCAAATTCCAACCACAGCCTCATTTCTTTTATTTCAACATTCTAAAACAATAATAAGGAAAATCCAACGGTCGGATTCTACCCTATTAATCGCCAAATTCACCAATCTTTCAAAAATCCCAAACCTATCCAAAACTCCTCAAAAAATTCTAAACTTCATACCATTAAACTCCCTTTAATATTACACATTTAAAATCATGAAAATCCCTCTAACAACAGCGGTGCCGCCGTCTGCTCTGCCGGCAGCGGCGGCCGGCGGCCGACTCCGGCAACCTCAATGCCCACCAAAATTTAACAGCATCTTCCTCTCAACTCACTCTACAACTTCCTTAACTAGCACAACACCCAATTTCAAGCCTAACTAGGTCAATCGAACAAAAACATCAAATGAGCCCTAGAATTCAACTCCACATTTCTCCTTATCTAGCTCAAGAGAGGGTGAGACCTTTGGAGGGGTTGCTACACGGGAGGAGGGCTTCCTTTTAAGCCTAACAGCTCCGGCTATGGCGGTCGGAGGAGAGAGTTCCGACGAGAGGACAGCCGGCTTCCAAGGAGGACTTCCTCCGTTCGGCTGGGTTGCAACGCCGCTCACCAGCCCAAGAAGACGGCGGACCGTGTTGGAGTGGTGCGGTGTCCTTGCTTGGCCGGACGACAGCAACGGGGCTCGGGAAACTTCCGGCAGTCCTAGAGAGAAAGAGAAAGAGTCGGGGAGAAGAAGAGAAGGAAGAGGAGAGAAATGGTTTGGGCCTCGATCAAATCCCAAACCGGTCCAACACTTAATACCCACACTAAACAATAAACCCCACTCCAAAAATAACACCACGAAATAATACCTCACCAAAAATTACATTTTACTAGCTAAAATTTTTCATTTTTACCGTTGTCACATTTTCCTCCTCTGAGATAATCGTCCTTAAAAACTCCTCTAGGGACCAATAAAATTAAAAGCTCATTGATGAAGACGGTAAAACTCTTATTATCACCAAGCTAGTAAATAATGTAAAATTTAAGAGTTGGGATGTGACACTTAACGTGCCATGTCATCACATTAACAGTCAATTTTAACAATTGGATCAAATTGGACCTAATTGTATGACATTGAAAATTAATAGGAGTGAGCTATTGAAATTGAGAAAAAGAGGACTAAACTGTCGAACCCTAAAAAAATAAGAGGAGTGACCAGTATTTTGTTCTAATTTTATTTATATAATTATTATTTATGAAAAAAAATAATACAAAAATAGAAAACCGATTAGTCCCCGATTAATCTTCTGAACGTTGTTTGCCCGACTAGCGCCTAACGTTTTTTAGAACCTTGGCCAGGCCGGGCGGGCTTTGATGGGCATGGGCCGAGGCTTTGAACCCTCCGCTCTAGCTCGACCTCATGCCCTATTGGCCGAGCCGAGATGGGTTTTTCTATGGGCCGGGCCAAGCTTTTAGGCTCGCGGGCCAAATGATGACCCCTATTAAAAGGTACCGATAATCGGGCCAAGATAATGGGCCAACAATTCCCAAGTTGATCGGATGTACCCACCAACCGATTAGAATTTTTTTCCCGAATGAAAAAAAGGTTTAAATAAATCGCTAATTATTAAGAGTCTATATGCCAGGGTTAGGGTTTCACTGTAATGTTTCTACTCGAGATCATGGTTGATGCAATCTCCACTTGTCTTCCCGTCTTCCTTGTCATCTTTAAGAATGGTAAGAAATCTACAGCCTAACTAGCGTTGTTGTCGTTTCAACTGGCCACTTCATGGTGGGATATCTCCCTCAATGGTCGTAAGAATGAAGATTATGATTGACACTGACCAATGTATAGAGATTCTATAACCAGATCTTGATAGGAGCACAAAGTGTTACATTTATAATGTATTTCCGACCATATTTAGCTATGTAATTCCTTTAACAATATTCATATTAACTAAGTTTGTGTTTTTAGGTCATAAATAAAGCTGAGGAGCCCAAAAGAGATGAAAGAGAAGAAATCTTGAAGGAAAAAGAATTCATGCTGTGCAAGGAAAGAAATCAGAAAATCTGCCAGAAATTGTTAATCAACTTCGTTAGATGATTGTGATCAGGTTAAGACAATCCAGGAGATATGCCATATACCATTGGAAAGCTATAAGAGTCTACTTTCTAGAACTTTTTACAAATCGTCAATACCTATTTTGTAGAAGAAGTTATGACCGTTTGAGTGGCCGAAGGTCAGTTTGCCCGAATTTCTGATTTGGACCAAAACTTCTATTTTGAGGCCCAGACCACATTGGCAAGCCCATGGACGAGTTTTGAGGGTTTCATAACCCTAATCATAGCTGAAAAGAGGGGGAACGTGAAGATTAGAGGAGGCCAACGATCTCATATCATCACAACTTCCATAGTTATAGACTCACATAAGGAAGCCGCCAAGTCATCATTGATCTCTCCATCATCCACGGTTTACCTTTCTTTTGTCATATTTTATTCTCTTTGTATGATTATGCAGCTGTGTGTGGCTGAATTCTCTTAGTTAGGGGCAAGGTTTGAAGCCCCAATAATGTTTTGAACCTTGGTTTCAAATTATTGAGTCTATCAAATTGTTTATTTAGTTTTAGTTTATAGAGAACTATTGCTTGTTTATGTTCATGTTCATGTATGTGCAACATAACATTATAAACTTGTGAGTGGGGCTAGAATTAGGTTGTTTAATCTCCTAAATGGTTAATACTGCTTAATTCAAGGTAGTAAAACCTATGGGACGATAGGTGAAACCAAATAGAGAGACTTGCATGCTAGGTAGGCGTTTCCACATTAGTTTTGCATACTTGTTCAATCAAACTTCCATTGATCTTAATACTTACAATAATTTGTTGATGGGATAGCGTCTATACCTTGATTGGTTATTCTAAAGGCTTGGTAACGGTGCGTTCATCTTACTTAAGTAATCCAGGGAAATAATAAGAACTTACGTAGTGCGTTCACGGTTTGTTTTTGATTGATACCGATTTGCGACTTAATGATTGAAGCTTTGGTCGTTAACATGTCTTGAAACATATTTGGTGGTGAATTTCCAAGTCTCTAACGTCTCATCTATCTGATATTTTCTGCTTTATTTTGTTTCTTTGTTTTCTCTTGTTTATAATCACAAAACCTCATTCTCTAATACTATCATCTTCATTTTTTTTTGTAATTAACGTAAATTATAAATATACCCTCAATCCCCGAATTGACACAAAAGAGTTTTTAATTGAAACGTCCGGTTTCGGTCGCTATCAGATCTCTATGCATGCTCATCAATGGAGATTCATTCCCCAATTTTATAAGATGAAGGACATATGATTATGGAAGGTGGCATGGCCTTGGTTCTTTGGGAAATCGATTATGGGTCTTTGTTGTGTATTATGATGACTTTTAGCCCTTTAGTGCACGTTTAGTATTAAGAGCATCTCCAACAGCTTCTTTATAATTTCTCTATTATGAGGAAACAAAAGTCAGAGTTTCAAGCAATTTTTCATCTTCAACTCCAACAGATTTGATGACCATTTCCCAAATCATTCTTTAAAATTTTAGAGTTTGCTGCAAATATGAGAAATTTGGTTTTCTCTCTCATCACATTCCTTATTTTGGAGAAAGTTTTAGGGAATCTGTTGGAGCAAAACAACCAAAATTTTCTCTAAAAGTGAGAAAATCAAGAATATAGAGAAACTGTTAGAGATGCTCTAAGGACTATATTACACCTCCTTATTTGTTAAAACTTCGGCCAATTTATTAACAAAATATCGTGGGTTATCATGAATTTCGTGCAAATTTCGTTATTTCCCCAAAATATCACAAATTTTTTATTATTTCTCACGATATTCTCTTATGGGGTAAAGATAAGGTCGCTGGGTAAAAAAAAAATGAAATTATCGACAATATTCGCGATATTTAAGAGCAGGGACGGATCTTAGTTGAAGCATCTCTGCCCTGTAGCCCATAGAGAAATTTTTACCCAATTAACTTTACTACATGTGTAATTATATATATGAAAGAAAATATCAGTTAGCCCAGCCAATCAATCTCTCTCTACGTTTCTATCTTTGTAATTTTTCCTTTTTTTTTGTTTTAGTTAACCAAAGCAGCCAACTCTACTTTGGATTTTTATTTTATTTTCTTTACCACCCTCTATTTATTTACGGACTTGAATGGATTGAAAGACATGACAAACTTCTACAATATCTAATAAGTACTAAATCATTTATATATCTATCATCCGATTAGAGAAAAGTCTATATATATATATATGCCTTAATATATGCCTTAATTATATCACACTCTAGCTATAGTTGACCATTTGTATCATGCTATTGTATGTCCATAATATTTGTCAAAAAATATTTTCTAAATTATTTTGTTCATATTTTTACCTTTAACACATTTAAATTTTTTGTCCAAAAAAGAAGAAAACATTGCATATTATTTTGAAAAAAACTTAGCCCAGGATATTTCAAATTCCTAGCTCCGTCCCTGTTTAAGAGCTTGGTATAAAATGACTAATTATCAATGAAATTATGTTATAGACATGTACGTGATGCAACTTTCTTTTACATAGCTTTTTACCCGTGCATATTTGCACGGAATCACGATCACGATCACGATCACCTAAAGATAAGCGTGAGCGGTTAAATAAGTTTACCATATTATACAATTATTTGTTCTACCAACTGGTAGTTTTTATGATTATTTATTTATTTAATTTGTTTTGATTTTGCTTTTACTACAACAACCATTGTTTTTATTTGTGTTAATTGGTTCATTAAAGGTAATTATGAAAGTTCACAATTTGGATGAAACTTTTGAGGGTATTTGAATTTTCTTGGCCTAGCTTTCTTCTTTCATTAGTTTGTTTAGTTTTCTTTTAGAATTACGTGTCTCCATTCTGAGTTATTGAGTTATAATGGCTTATAGCAGTAGAGATTACATGTTTTT
Source organism: Fragaria vesca subsp. vesca (assembly GCF_000184155.1). NCBI lineage: Eukaryota > Viridiplantae > Streptophyta > Magnoliopsida > Rosales > Rosaceae > Fragaria > Fragaria vesca. Next base: position 7,709,985 of record NC_020495.1, on the reverse strand, counting down.
ATTTTATTTTTATTTTATTAATAACTAATACACTTTACATATGTTAATGAATTTTGAATTTATGACCTCAAATTTGTCAATTAAACAGCTTAACCAAGGATTCAAATTTGCCAACTAGCAACTTTTTGTTGGTCATAGAACCATCTAATAAAGAGCTGCAATGTGTGATAATTTACAATTAACCTCTAACTATAGTTAATGAGAAAGAAAAAGTAGTTATCAACAATAAAGAAAAAGTAGTGATTTGGTATCGGAGTTCGGGGAGATCCCTTCTGCGTAAGATGATTCTGGATTGGTTCAATAAGTTGGCAGGCGCTGACAAGTTCTGGTTCTGATTACTTGGTTATTTATGTGCTTCAAGGTTATGGTTTTCGACATTGGAATTGCTTATATTATAGGTAGTTTCGCATGGTTCACTTTTTACGTAGTCTACGAGGACGAATCGTGTTCATATTGTTTTCCTACATTTGATCAATATAGATTGACGTCCCTTTTTAAAAAAAAAAAAAAAAACAATTCGAGAAATTTTAAATACACACCTCTAATCTCTTAATACACACCTTTATGATTTTATGTTTCTATTTAGATTTTATAGGTAAGCTAAATGACCAAAACATACATCTATTATTAAAAACAAAAATCACATGCTAGAAGTATTCTTTTCAACGTTTTCTATCCTAAAATCGTCGAAAGCACGTCTTCTCCCCTAACCCTAACTCTTTTCCACAATTCATTTCGGTTGTCTTTTTTTTATTTATTTTTATTTTTTTATTTGTATCAGCTTTAGTTTGATCTTGCATATCATATTGTCAAGTACTGCATTTTTATCATAACATGTTTTATCGAATAACTAGCTATCTATGTTTAATAGCTATTGTACTTCTACAATTCTACTAGCTTGTGAAATTTGAAAACTTGTATTGGTGATTTGGAGTTGGGATATGAAATTTGAAAACTTGTATTGGTGATTTGGAGTTGGGATATAACAATAATCATTTGATTATAAATTGAACGATGATAACCAAAAATTTCAAGCAGAAATTAGACGAAATAATATGTAAAATGAGGTACCAAATAGTAAATATATATTAATTATATTAATAATGAAATATTTCATAAATTAAGGGCATTTTAGACAGTTTGAGATGTGTATTAAGTATAATACTTGAATTGAAAAACTTGATAGATAATGTATTAAGTAAGGGGTGTGTATTAAGATATTAGGGGTGTGTATTTAAAATTTCTCTAAAGTAAAACAATTTAAAGAGACATGTGTCATAAATCTAGATAGTGGTCATTAGGGTGGTTAAGTAGAAAATGGTTGACAAATTTGAATCCATTAACCAATCAGGTCACGAATCAGGTCACAGCTCACCGACACATTACAAGTTGACACCTCCATAATTTTTGTAGTTTATAGTGGTTCTGAAAAGTTGGATTAAGAAATAAAAATGGAAGCACAAGAGATTAATGAAATGTAGAGCTAAATCCTCGTATATTATGGCCTCAAAGGCACTTGTAAACTACAAACAAATTTGTTGCATCTTTTAGTTATCTACAATGACAGTATTGTACTATTGTTGATTATTATTATTTTGGAATTTGTCAATTTTGAGAATACATCATTGTATTTGCATGCATGCATTACATTATGATGCAAAAATGTAAGAGTGAGAGTGTGAGACCGAGAGCACATATCCTCTCCAACATTCTATATTTCCCCCTGTGTATATATACACAATAATTCCCAGTATTCGAGAAAGAGAGTAGAGTACGCAGAACGTCTACAGGTACAGCTAAGCTCAGCATTATTTTCGTATCTGAGGCCGAGGCACCACCCAAAACCCTACGAATCTGGACAGAGAGCTCGAGAGAGCAAGGCCGTCGGCTGCGTTTTACTAGTCCCCATGCCACTAAACCTTGTCGATTTTCAAAAACTGTAAAAAAGGTTAAAAAGAAGCAACAGCAGCGAGTACTGAACCATCTGAGTTTTTCTAGAGAACCACCTCAGAAAACGACACGACGTTCCCACAGTTGCCACTACCGCCACCGTCAACTTGTCCACATCACCACACTATCTTACAAGTCCCAGTTTTTTTAATCCTTTTCATATTAACCCCCTACTTCTCCAACTCTACCCCATACCCACTTCTCTCCTGTTTCTCTCTCTTTATCTGGTTTGAGCTCAGCACCATTATTGTTTGTTAAGCTTCTTCAAACACTTGCCACAGCTCTATCTCTGTTCAACTATGGCTGCTTTAGCTTTTGCAGCTCTGCTTCTCTTGGCCATGGCTGGCCAGTCAAGTAAGCCCCTTGCTCTTCTTTAGCTTTATTTATCTCTCTATGTTCCCCATGTTTTCTTCTTGAGTCATGAACCCCCCAAAATCATATGTTTTTATTTTTATTTTTTTTATTTTTAAGATTAAACTTTTCCTTATTAGTAATGTGTGGATCGTATGTAGATTTGATGACATTTCACCCAGGATTTTTTTTCTTTCAAAAAGTTTGTTTCTTGCTTGTTTTTTGACATTTTCTTGTGCTTGAAATTGTTCTACAAGTACCCAAAAGTAGTTCTTTCTTGTTCATATCCCAATATTGTTTTTAATTTTATTATGTAAGAACAGAAAAATCTGATCTTTTGCTCTTAGATGTGTTTGGTTCTGCCTTTTGATTGTTAAAGTTTATTCCTTTTTTTTTTTTTTAATTTTTAATTTCGTTTGTGGGAGTACTTCTATTTTAGGTGCCAATTGGTGTGTGTGCAAGACTGGAAGTGATGCAGTATTGCAGAAGACATTGGACTATGCCTGTGGAGCTGGGGCCGACTGTAACCCCATACACTCAAACGGCCCTTGCTACAACCCCAACACTGTTAAAGCTCACTGTGACTATGCTGTTAACAGCTATTTCCAGAAGAAGGGCCAAGCTGCAGGCACCTGTGACTTTGCCGGCACCGCAACCCCTGTTACAACCGATCCCAGTAAGCCCCCCATTGTTTTCATCACTCCTTTTTCCGTGTTCTTTTCCAGATCAGTGTGGTAATTAACCAACTCCTTACATTGTTGTTCTATGGTGATTTACAGGCGTTACTGGTTGTGCTTTCCCATCTAGCGCCAGGTATGATTTTGGACCTTTCTCTCTGTTTTACATGGATATTACATTTGTCTGTCTTTTTTAATATTCTAAGTAAATCTTTTCACATTGTGATTTGAAGAGGACCACACATTTTAAATGATTATATGGACTGGAACAGTAGTAGCACACTGTGATTGAGAGAAAAGAGTTACCAGAGAAGCAATCTGCATTTACTCCTCACACCTACAGCATTACCCTTTTATTTACTGTAGCTTTCAAGTTGAGTGTTTTTAACCGACGAGGCGGACACATTATTTCCACAACGTCCTGTTTTTTTACATGGCTTATTTTTTACATTGCTGAAACTGGGATTTAATACAAGTTTAGGTTGGCAAGGTTTTGGGGATTTAAGAAGGGCCGAAAGAACACTAATAATGAAGCTTAGCTCTAGCTTAACTTTGTGTTCTCGGGTATCATTGGGGCCTCTAAATTAAAGGGCTTTCTTTTTCTACATTCAAAAATTCCCGTTGGTGGGATAGGCATCCGCTGCTTTTATCATTGAAAATCGGTGCTTTCTGAAAGAATGATAATTACTTTAAATTATTTTTGCTGCTCAGACACTTCAATTAGCTCATGAGCCCCTTTTCCTGTCATCCTTTTTCCCAATCTGAAATGAGTCCGGAGTATTTTGACTAGTATTGTATTGCATGATGAATTGATGATGTCCCTGACTTCCTCCACCTCTATTATTGGTGGTGGAGCTCCTTCTTTTTGTGCAATAGTTCTGAGCTCCTCATTTCTGCAAAAGATGCTACAAATAGTTGGAATCCAATGTTTTTTTTACCTAAAGGTTTAGTATTTCTGAATTGAACAGTGCAAATGGGTAACTTTTTACTTGCCCCAAATAACAAATTGGTCCTGTTAATCCAACTATGATAGTACCTTTATTGGCTTTTGGGTAACATATCATTGCCAATTTACAATGTGGTATGTGACCCATGGTAAAAAACTGAAAAGTAACGGCCACCATGCATTGTGGTGAAATGGTTTTTGTCTACGTTGTGATAGGCAGAACTTTGTCCCTTATAAAAAGCATAGTACAACTTTCGTAGTGGGACAAGACATGTTCCGATTATATGATAAAAAAGCTTTGGGATTTGCAAACCTTTTGAGATTTGAGCCAACTTTTGAAGTTTTGAATTCTTGATGGCTGTGCCAGTATGTCTAGTCCCAGTCCACCATATATATGAGATCACTACTCTAAACTCTACTTTTTTTTTTTTTTTTTTT
>NC_020495.1:7695362-7705603 GCF_000184155.1 Fragaria vesca subsp. vesca | reverse complement strand
AAAAAAAGTATATTTGTAACAACCAAAAGTACATATGTATATTGCTCTTTTTTGTTTTTTTTTGCTCTTTTTTGTTTTCTTCCTATGATGCATGCATCTTATAATATCTTTGAGGAAACTCTAGCAGATACTTCTGCTTTCCTTGATTTAAAAGCTTTCTAGGATGACCTTTGAGGCTATGCCTTAATCTAATTAGCAGTGACCAATGTAGCTGTACTTTAATAAGCATGTCACAGCAAAAGTATGCTGATGTGGTTTAGAGTGTTTGAGCGTAATCAATTAATTTGATCGACTTATATTCATACACTTTAATTATCTTCTCCGAACCACATTTTGATAGATTCGGTATCAATAGATTGGTATTTCTCAAGTCAAAATAGTTGCAAATGTTCCCACAAATCCTGATTTTGTAATGGATTGTTATTATTGTCTTTGAGTCCACTGGTAATCTGCAAGTCCTATATTTTTTTTAAAGTCCTAGAATACAATTGCAACGCAATGCCATTCTTGTTCTATCACACGAGGGATCTTTACATCCTAAACATGATGTCATGTGTTATATTTGTATATCTTCATGGCTGAAAATGATTGGAAGCTTATACACTTGGAAGCTTCAAAGGTTTAGGAAATATATCAATGTTAATATGTTTGTTATGTTCTGGAAAACAACCCAATATACTAGATGAATTCCAATAATAATGTGGTGCCATAATTACATCTCAAAGCTGTAGGAATATATAGGACCCGTACTCTGAAGGGGAGAACAAAAATGCCACATGGTTTCTATTCCACAAAGTGTTGGTTTCAGTTACCATGCTACTGATGTTCATGTGTTTTCACCTTGGGTCTCGGCAGTTCTACACTTCTACTTTCTGTGGTTGATATACTGAATATTGTTTTCTTTCTTTCATTCAGCACTTCCGGCAGTACAACTGGTACTCCAACCACTGGCACTACGACCCCATCCACTGGTACAACACCCACATCTACCGGCACTACACCAACAACCACCGGAACAACCACTGGAACAACCACCGGAACAACCACTGGAACAACCACCGGTGCCACTCCATATACTGCAACTCCTGGAGTATTCGGAGTAGGACCATCTGGAGCTGGCATCACGGATGACAGTGCTGGGATTAGACTCATCGACACTGCTAGTTTGTTCTCTTCTTTCATAACCTTATTCTTTTCAGGCTTGATGCTTTGGTGGGGTTGATATGAAAACTTGAGAGGTGGGGTAGGGCAAGTTATCCTGGATGATGCTATATTTCAGTATGCAGTCGTATATGCATGTGATGCTGCTGTTGATTATAGGTGATCATTTAGGGACAGCCTTGCTAAGTTTTTGTTTTCTATCTCCATCCTACTAAGATCTACGGGCAAGAGTGGAGGGGCTTTTGATTCCTTTTGGAATTCGGATGGTGTTGCTAGCGGGACTACGGAAGCATATCTTTCTGTCTTCAACTATTTTCAGTTTTTGTAAATTAGATCTAATCTGAGTGTACTACTAGCTAGTGTATTAATTTGATGAGGTATTTGGCACTCATTATTAAGGTTATTTCGCTCTTAATTATTTTGATTTTGTTTCTTGTGTTGGGTTCCTTGTGATTATTGTGCATCACTCTGTGTTAGCTAGGGTGTACATATATATTATAAGTTTATAAACTAAACCAATCAAACCTTAATATTTTCTTAAGCTAGCCGTTGTTAGATCTGAAACATGAGCACACACCATGCCATGGTTTGCTGGAAATGTGGACTAGATCTACTTCCTCTGTAACTCCAAGAGTGGGACATGACATCTGACAGAAAATCTTGGAAAATTTATTCTGTATCTGCCAACCACATATGATGGGGATTAAGCTTTAAAGCTGGGAGCTTTAACGGCTATATTGTGGTTCCGAAATTTTGGACTGCACTTTCCTCATAGTAAAGAGACATGACTGGGATGTCTCTCTGCACAAATTGCAGACTCCATTATGCATTGCTCTGGTCCACCTTTGGTACTATATAGGCTTCAGTTAGCGTAGAGGCGGTAGAGCTTTGAATGAAGAACTAATTGCCTCACCAACTTCACTGTATATTGACAAGGAAGTTCATCCCATAACTTAGCTGAAAATTAAGCCTCAAGATAATGTGGTTCTCAGAAATCCCATGTGCTAAACACACCTATAACCGAACCGAATCGACCTTGATTTTCAGTCCAACCCTGTGTAAGAAATGTGAGAGATTCTGAGAACTAGGAACAGAGAAGACTCAGCTCACATGGTGCCATAGTTTTATAATGGAAGTGTGTACTCTGTTTTCCACCCGATTTTTTACTAGTAAAGAGAAAAGAAGAAATGCAAACTTTATATAATGTGCATGCTTTTACATGGTCTGACGTTTCAGGGATGTCGATCGTTGTGCACTTGTTCTCCACATTCTGATCTTCGAGTTCAGAGTTCTTGAATTTACTAATAATTATTCAGCAGAATATTTTGAAGTAGTCTCTGATTTTCATTTCTTATAAATTTTACTTGAATATTCAGATCCCCTCCCATTTTCTTTATCTGCACTCCACTCTACTATCTTAGAATACGCGACAAAGTGAGAAGCATTCCTCCTTGAAGATTATCTTTGTCATGACAATGACACAATTTTGTTCTTACTATTTATTTTTTGGGCGTTTGTTTGAATTTTTTGAATTGTGTGGATTTCCCTCTTAACTTATTATAGGTTAAAGAAATTTGGGCCTACAAGTTTGCCATTGGATGCATGGATCAACTTCAAAAGTTGAAAAGGGCTGGGCCCAACCTCCTTTGACAGGTTAGTCCAACATGCATCAGATAGCATACAGTGTATTTGCCACTTTCAAGTTTCAAACATGAGAACTACATTTATTAACAAAAAAAAAAAAAAAAAGAAAAAAAAAAGAAGGAGAACTGCATAATGAGACCCAAATTCTCATCCAGAAATCTAGGATTAAGAAGATGAAACATTTACTACAATGTCATATATCAGGTTGTCTTTACCACATTCTAGCCTTGAAGGTCTATCTAATCCTTCCATTCTAACCGACTAAAGTTCAGAAAGAAAATATATGAAGGCTCTGGAAGAAAACAATCACAAGTATCAAAACTTACTAAATTTTCCAGACAAAATGAAGGGCCTCTAATAGAAATACACCAACATCGGTTATTAAAGAACGAAATCATGTTTTCTGTATTGTCTATTTGTCTTCAGTTCTCAACTGCGGCTGGTGAGTGACACCATCCCATACATACTCCATAGTACACCAGGGCTTACTTTGATGTCATCAAGGCTTTCCAAGTTTTCAACCATTGAGCCCAAAGCATATTGTCACAACCCTGCCTCACTCGCCTCACATAATAGTCACTGACTCACTGCAGAACCCATGAACATCCAACAGATCGACCAACACCAAAGGCAGGTTTCACACAATCTACTTCAGCACCAAGCCTAAAGCACCTGCACGGGTTTCCAGCACAGTGGAGCAATTTGCCCTTATCACAACCCAAGGCTGAATAAAAATGTAAGCACTGACAGTGCCTATGACCACACTCGCTGCATTCCCTCACAGATACCCAGTCACCCTCATTAAATTAGTCTAGGGTTTACGGCTTTGGGAGTTATTCTTGGTTGGCACAGGAAAATAATTTCCATTCATAACCTCTAACCAACAGTTATGCATCCTCAACATCTTCAGGCTTATCACTCCATATATGGTTTTGATCGGATTATCTTCTTTGACCTATACCAGACTCGTGCTTCTCCTTCAAATGTGACCCCAGCAATTTGAATATATTGTTCGAATGGGTGAAGATAGAACTCGCCAAACTTTTCTGCTTCAACGGCTCAGTAGTCCGGGTCTTTCCCGCTGAAGCTAGGAAACTCGACCTCAATACAAGGACAATCTATGTAATTGACCTGACCCGGATCGAGGTGTTTAGGGTTTTGTTGCTACTTCGGTTTTGGCGGTGGAGGTTGAGCTTGTGGGGCTTCCTTGATGCCTTGTTGACCAATCATAAGGTTGAGGTTTTGGTTCGTGGCTGACTGATTTGGTCATGACTAATGGACTTCCTAATTGATTTAGGAAAGTCTTGGGTTTCTAATTGATTTACAAGAAAAATAAGAAAGAGCATCTTTTGTAAAGAAGTTGAACAAACTCATAGAGAATCTCTATCGGCTCTGTATCCAATTATCTCATTAGAGTCGAGGAAGCAGAAGAACGAGGGAACCAAGACAGACCTACACGCGCGGTAAAAAAAATAGACAGACTTGATTCAATTGGATTCTTCATCTTCATTAATCATTCTCATTCTTTACTTGTAATGCGTGACAATCGTTCTTATTCACACAAGTGTACTCTCGGATTCTTTATTTACCGCAAGCGAAACTATTCTGCCGTCTGACAGCTACAACTGGGTGGTGTCTATGTTCATATATATTATGTATGCTGCTTGAAAATATCAATTGTCTGTGAAGTAGTTTCATTTTCCTTTTTTCTGAACTCAGTGCTTGTTGGTTTAATTGTTTCATCATGTTGTGGTTCATGTGAGTACTCTGTGAAGAGATTGAGAAAGGAAAATTTGATGATATATGACCTAATTCTCGATTAGTCATCTGGTTTTACTGTTTCAGTTCCTTCATTATGGAGCTCACTAGTACGAAAAATAGGGTTCTTCTTGGGCAAGGCTTCGAAATTGAAATGTGGGAGGTCAAGAGTGCATTGTTCTGACAATCCGTTCATGTTGAAGTGCAATATAGACACCTCTATCTCATCACCATAAAAACAGCCCCAAGGTTTGGGACATTGGGTTTGTAGTTTACAATACCAAGATGGCTAGCACTGTAACAGCCTTCCCAAGGAACTTGTTCTCCATGAGCATATGTCTGGCTGCAAGTAAAAGCACCAGTTGGTTGGACAGGAGTTTAGATTTCTGTGTTGAGTTTGATTTTGTTGGTCCTACACATTGGCTTAAATGCTGTTTGCTTGCCCTTGCTGGATGAAATTCTTCTTACAAGAGGTAATTCTGATACCATCTCTTTCCTTTCATCTGTCTCTTCAAATGATCAAAACTTTTGTACAAGGGCTTGAAGTGAACTTCATTATTGTTTGCTATATATCCAACTTCACATGCCCAAATACAAATGTATGATTAATCCTTACTCCCAAAACTCCCTAGATTGTCTCTCTCATCTAACATATGTGCACAAAATGTAACGGTGTAGTGTATCGTTGCTCACATACATGTGTATGTGAATCTGTGTTTTTTGTGGCATGTTCTTGATCTTATATGCGCTTATTCCATTACTTCAACGCATGTACTCTTACGTACTTACTTCTTCAATTGGTTCCCCTTGGAGTAAAGAAAGTGCAGTTCTGATGATATTGTAGTCTTCTGTTTTGATAACTATGCTACTCAGGCTTAAACTTTATTCAATCATATGAGTGTACTTGACGGATTGTTATTCGATTATTTTTTCTTTCAGTAACAATGTTAAAAGGATTATGATTTTGTATAGCCAGTTGTGACACTAGAAGTCTTGAACTGAAAATGTCACTGTTTCTAGCTATTTCCAGCTACGGCATGTAAGTACTTCTATTTTCTCCAGACATTTGGTTCAGTGAGACATGTCGCGATCTGTGGGTTCCAGAAGGCTATTTGAAGAGTCTGGCAGTTCAGGTCATCTTACAAAGCGAATCTCAACAAGAACCAGAGGAAAGTTTGACAAATATGTCAAAATTAGATCTCAGAAAGTGGATATTCCATCACCAAGTAAATGGGACGCAGGCCCTGTCCAAACTGATACCATGGTAACAATGTCTAGATGGCCTTCCAACGAGTTTAAACATACCCGTAAAGATTTATCTTTCCAAAAGGGGAAGGTTACTTGCAAAAGTGAACTTACTGGACATGGCACTGAAGAAATCAATTCAGTCACTGAGAAGCAAGAGTCTAAACCATTTGCTGAACTAAAATGTATGAAAACTCTGACATTGATTGCATGGAAATTTTTTCTTGAAAAGTTGAGGAACACAAGGTCAAAATCACTTGCTGCATCATCGAATATCATCAATGCATTATAAATTTTGATCCCCTTGTGTTTGTTTGTTTGTTTCGTTTTTTTGTTTTTTTTCAGATATCGATACTTCTATGGAGTATAAGAATCCAAATCTATGCAAGAAAGAGTTGCAGGATGCTCCACTCATCAACTTTTCAGGTAAAAAAGGTTTCTCGAAATTGTTTCTTATTGTTGCTTTTATTCTGTGCAGTATGATCCTTCAGTTAGACGTTAGGTGTTTACTAACCAAACTTGTGTTTCCTCAGGAGATAGCTCTATTGTCTCTGACCTTCTAAACATCAAACCCAAAACAGAGATAAATCTACCATTTTGCCTGGTTTTAGATGCTACATGGTGGTGAGTAACTTATATTTTATGAGATTGCACACTCATTACTCATTCCAACTATTAAAGACATGAAAGATAATCTGAAAGAATATATCAGTGGATCTGCTTGCTGAGCTAGAAAATGTGTTTGTTTATATCAACATTGATTGGTTAATGATGATGATACTTCTGTTGTAGCGGAAGCCTTGAGATCCTTCATAAGGATTCAGGCATACAATTTTATGATGGATTTGTAGCTTATCTTCCTGGAAAAGTTTGTCGTAAAGCTCTAGAGCATACAAATCTGATGCCTAATGTGCTGCCGTGTACTATGCTCTCTTGTTGCAATGTATGGGAAGAAATCTTTTCGAAGAAAAGCCCCACCATAGAGGATATTGCACTATTCTTTTTCCCGGGAAATTTTGAGAGGTCAACTAACTTTCTAATTCACATAACGTATATGCAATCCCTTATAGATGATACCTTGTCATTTAAGAAATCCCTCAATCGTTTTAGGTCCAAAGAGCAGTACTGCAGCCTTGTGCAAGTTATGGAGACGCAAGATCTTATACTGAGGAGTCTAATAAAAGGCATCAGTCTATTTATTTTCTCTTCTAAGAGGCTTCATCTGAATCCTTGTGGTAAGTTTCAGAACTTTCAGTATGATTTGTTTAACTCTGCAAAATATTGTGTGAAATACTATGCTCAAGGGTTAAGTCTCATACAACTAAAAGGAAGTAAGAAAGAAGCTAAATCATGAATCTCACCGTGGAACATTACTCATATTCTCTTTAATTTTGGCTTAAATTTTAGGAATGAACAAAAGTGGAGACGAATTCTGAGTTTCGGTGCATGTTAGTGGCATGAAATTGATATATGTCGTTGTTGATTTAGGATTGAAAATGAAGTCTTTCCTGTGGGGACTGTATTGCCCTCTCCAGCTTACCAATGACTCCCAAGCCCACTCAATGAAGGTTAAACTGCCTCTGTTGGCTGCAGGGGATGCTGCTCTGCTCACAACATGAGCTGAGAAGTTCATTACTCATATGTATACTCCTGCTGTGATGTGCTGTGAAGAATTGGTTAGAGATGTATCTGCTGGAATTAGAAAGACTAGTTAAGCAGTGATGCATTGCACTACTAAACATGTAGAAAAACCATATGTGATTTAAGTGCAGTCGTTTTGAGAATATGGGATGCTTGATGAGAAATGTACCAAGTTGGCTATATTTCTATAACTGTTTCCTTTGTGTTGATAGTACAGGTTACGATTTCACACCTGGTTCAATATGCACTGTTTCATGGTTATATTATCCGGTTTGATGAGCGGATTTTACGCACCAACGTGCACTTGCATCATTAATGCGACGAGGATGACCCGATCAAAATATATTGCATATTAGTTGCTCGTTTCACTTACACTCATGTGCGCTTAGAAGAATTTTCGCCTAACTAGAGGTATCGGGATAAGTTTGTCTCTTCTTTAATTTTGTTGGGAAATGCAATGAGGAGAGAATGACACTAATGTTGGTTATGATCAAGGACTGAAAAATCGAAATTATCCCCAAAATTTCAACGATAATTTTGTTTTTTCAAGATCTCAATATTTAATTGAGATACCAAGTATTCTCGCAAGAAATTATGGATATATCGTGATATTTTACGTTAATTTCGAGCCTAGATTTCAAATATTAGTACAAAAGGCAATCACAACATGTGAGACTCGAACCTTAGACAACTGAAACTCTCCAGCCAACCTTGCTGAGATGCTTTTTGGTTATTATTAGAACATTTTTATATATATCCTCTCATAAATTTCACTCTCTTTTTATCATTCTTTTTTTTCAATAATCTATCGATCTCAATAATTTCTTCATATTTTCATCGAAATATCTATATTTTAAATCATCGAAATTTCTATAATTATCGATATTTTAGTCTTTACTTCATATACTTGTCTCATTGTCTCATTGATGACTTGTATACAGAAATTTATGGAGCAACAAGAGGATTCATAAACGACCCTTCGTTAACCAATCTGTGTATTTCAATTACGAACAAATTAATTGCAGTTGAAGTGAATCAAGAGTAACGACTACTCAGTTTTTGACATTAACTACATTTTTGTTGTTGAAATTAATTGCGATACAAAATGGAATTCCAAGCGTTTGTGGCAAAAAAAATTGACACCAAAAAACACAATTAATATGGTAAAAACACTCAAGGCTAGAGTAAATGTAAGGCTAGGGTAATAATAATAATAAAAAAAAAAACCTGTCCGCCGCTGTCAGCACCCATCTCCAACAAGGACCGGGGATTCCACTTCCACCTCCACCGCACCACCGCCGACCTCAACCTCGACCACCTCAACAAGTTCTTCGTCGCTATGATTCTGGAAATGAAATGGTAAGCTTTGATTCTGGAGATCCATTTCATTCTCTTTCGATATGGAACCTCTCACTTTCTTGAGAATTTGATCAATTCTCTTTTCTCTCTCTCTCAGACCCATCATCTTGTTCATCTCTACAATATTTAGCTGCTGAGCTTTAAAAGTTCAAAGTCTTCAGTGAGTGAGATCCATGGTAAAAGAAAAGACCTTGAAACCCCTAAAGCTTAATCACATCCTTTGTCTGCTGCCACTTTTCAAATGCATATTGTTTTCAAGAACCAGATTATAGGGAGGGGTTGTAATGAGGACCACCAACTTTCCTCATTAGAACCACTCCCCCATATTATATACTGCAACAATGCTTGTCTTGTTGCATTTTTTTAGTAATATCAGCTTTCCTGCATATATATTTTTTTTTGCCTTGTGAATGTATATAACTACATAGTATATACTACTGGTGGCTGTTATGGACTATGGGTGAGAGTGAGACATATTCCTTTCTTTTTGGTATTGGCTGCCTTGGAGTAACTTTTCTTATCTGCAAAGAACATGTAAGCAAAAATGAAGACGGTAATCTCATGATCTTGATTCATAAAAGACCTATATATTGAACTTCGATCCATCGTCATGCAGAGTAATTTACAAACTGTTCTTCTGTAATTTTGATGATTGGTCTTTTCACTAGCTTATTGAGCGACTCTTGCTGCTACCAGAAGTTTCACTAGTGTTAATTTGGAGCAGTCAGCAACTAGAAAACTGGTAAGATTATTTGGGGCTCTTTGTGCAAGTACGAAAGATGTATGAATGCAACTTCAGAATAATGACCAAAAATAATAGAAACTTAGAAAGTAAATATGAACTGCCTGATTCCTTCTGTATTCAGTTGATATGATTGGTTTTACATTCTCTGCATATATACAGATCCTACTGTTGACATTCTAGGAAATAGCTACAATTATGCATAGCAATGAATACAAACATAAACTGATGATTCTACAATCAATTAGGAAGATCACGATTGATTGGAATCATGCTTGATTTGTGCAGAAGATGTAGTCACATTAATAGTATGAGACTATGGGACAATATTCCCTGTTAGCATAATACGTGACACACATAGTTATTGAATGCAAATCCATAGTGTCATATATGTTTTCATGCTAGAGCTGAATCAGCTGATGTAAACTTGTTGTAATATCTGAAGAAGAAAACACTGGAATTTATATGCTGTTGTGCACATTGTGGAAAGCCAGATTAGATATCAATGTGTATAATTGATTTCTTCTGGAGTAAATTATTTTATTTAATGTTTATTTTATTTCTTTACAATGTGTACCTCAACTTTTCAGGACAAACCCTGTGATATATGTGGTGGATATACTGATCGAGGCATTGCTCACGAAGAACTGATTATAACCTATTGATTTACTTCTGGAGTAAATTAATTTTT
>NC_020495.1:7684135-7695342 GCF_000184155.1 Fragaria vesca subsp. vesca | reverse complement strand
CCTCCTCTCTCTCTCTCTCTCTCTATGTATGTATGTATGTATGTATGAATTGGTTTTCTTTGTCTCAATCAACAACTGTACAATGGCTTCCGAGCATTGTTAATAGGAGCATAAAGCAGAGAATACTGAAAACTTGGTAATAAAAATTGAAACCAGTACATTGCACATGAACAAGTAATTCGATATCACAGGGGTGACAGTAAGGTTTTACCAGCCAACTGTCATCACAAAATTGCTAAAGGAAAACAATCTCTTAGTCAATAGCGTCCTTCAAATCTGCATGCATGGGGAAAGAAAAATAGTATTTTGTCAAACAGAGTTGATATCAAAGCCATGAACACGAATAGATTTATGCTGTTTTCTAATAAGAACTTGGCATCCCTGCTTTATCTTCTTAATTGATTCTGCTGGTGTGACTGTATTTTCTTCACTATCTTGACTGTTTCATGTTGTGATGTTCAATTTCCAGCTATTGCATGCGGGTTCATCATTCCTTGCTATTTAAGGATTGGGGCCAATGGGTTTGCGAGTCATGTTTACCAAGCAATGTATTAGTCACACCACCATCATCAAGCCATTCTTTGAGTAATAGCATTTCCAGTAAACTAATTTATTCGACAATAATTAGAGTGATTGTTTTGTTAAAATAGAAAAAAGAAAAGGAATGAAACAAACCATAAGTACATTTTAATTATGTACATGCATCTTGATCAAGGTTCCCATGGAGATAAAGATCCCGCACTGGCTGATAACTCTGAACAAAACTATAGAGATGATGAAGAAAGAGAACTACTGATGGATATATTCCGTGGTGTTCAGTATCATTCATATCTTCCAGGTCCCCAAGTTACTTGGAAGTGAGTAGCATTCGCTTTAGAATGTTACATATTGTAAATTCATGTCTGATCGTTCCTTGACTTGTCTTAATTTGCTTTTGTAATCTTTGTTCTAAAAGATGTGTATTGCCTATATGAAATGAGCTCTCAAAACATGTCACTGGTGTTTCTTTCTTTAGGGGAGGCTTTACCATTCTTGACGCAGATCAATTCATTGATGGGTTCCAGGCATATCCTCCCCTAAGGGCTCTTCATAGAACCTATCAAGTTTCACGAAAAATGCCTCCTGTTCTTCAGGCTAATTTGCTTCCCCGATTGGAGCTTTGGCTTGATCTCTTCCAAGATGAATGCCTTTGTGATCCCAAAGACGTTGCACTATACTTTTTCCCTGATGATAACAGTGCCAGGTCGGTTTTGGCTTCTAATTGTACAGACCATATCTGAAACATATTTGTATAAACATGTTATCTGAACATGCATATTACCTCTGGCGCGGCTGATTTTTAGATCAAGAGAGAGCCAAGATTGGCTCTTTGAAGCCATGGATACCCAAAACTCAGTGTTGAGAGTTTGCTTTGGTGGTGTGGAGGCCATGGATGTCGTGGAGTTGTTGATATTTACATCTAAGCATCTACACTTGGACTCATCAGGTAAGCATTATCCTTATAGACGTCCTCTTCTCTTAAACTGATCTCAGCGTTTATATGACTATCTAGAATTTATTTGCAATTGTTACACAATTTCTCTTTTGTTATAGATTAGATTCATTGCCTTATCTACCATCAACATAGTTATTAGTTAGTTTACGTCAAAATTGGCAAGAAAAATCAATAGAGTTCTAAGGAAACCAGGCCGAAGTTATAAATTGTTGTTTCTGGGGTAATAGTCTAATAGAGGAAAAAGCAAACACAAACACATTTTTCTCTTGCTTTCCTTGATGTTCTGGTTGCCAAGTGATGTTGGTGCCTTATTGAGTAGTTCTAATGCATTTACTTGCATGCACAGTAGTACAGCAAAGCTTGATCTCATAATCACCCGAAATTCTGCTGCTTGCAGAGACTGAAAATTTTAAGCTAGGAGACTTCTTATGGGGAATATTTCGTGATAAAGATGATCGTCAAGCAGACATGGAAGACACTGGGAGTTGTACCGTGGATGAAGTAGACATGGTAGGTGGAAAGATGGTGGGAATGGCCGATGTAGTAGTTTCAAAAGATTGAACTCGGAAGAGCTGAAGATATTTATGTGGATCATCAGGAATTAGTTTTCCAAGTGTTACATTCCATTTCTTGGATAAGAACCTTCTCATGCTGTTAGTTGGACATTTGATGTTCATCTTCTCATGTGTCTTGCTAGTCAAGTAACTGAAAGATGAGGATGAAGCCCTCCTTGATACAGAGAACAAAAGACTCCAACCAGTGCTGGTTGAACTGTAGACCACGCATGGAAATAACAACACCCTGATCCTTGTAGGTAGCTAGAATGTTGAAACCTGATGTACGTACTGCTCAAACTTTGATTTTCATTTACCAACGGGTGAAATAGCTAGGGGCTTGAGAATGAATATGTTTGTCATCTCCTTTGTTTCATAGTGTGGTATTGAGAAAGTAACATATCTAGCCACATAATATGGACCTCAGACGAAGAACTCACATATTCATTTTTCATTAACAAAAGTCAGTGTAGAGATATCATGAATACTTACAAGAGTCTCCTCTGACCATACATAATCATATCCGCCAATCCTAAAAATGTATGCTAGACGATGTGTAACACCATTTGCTTATCTATAGGCATGTCGTACCTGAATAGATTGGAAAGCAGACATATAAGCCTTGCAATCCTCTGGAACACGATCACTCTTTGAACTGTCAACCTCATCGATCTGTAGGGAAGCATCTAAAAGAACATAGTCACTTTCAATGTCAATGTCACTTTTTGTCGCGCCCACAAGTCGTCATCACATGCGCGTTGGTCAGTCGTTGCAGTTGGTTCGTGTGCGAAACGCATCTTCCAAGCGCGTGGGTCGGTGGAGGCCTTGTTGCTGATGCAAGCCGCGAGCGTAGGCCTGGGCTGAGGTGGATCAATCTCCCCTAGGTCACTCTTCTCCTCTCATTTGGGTTGGATCTCTCCCTAACAAAGTAAGTTGGGCCAGAAAATGAGATAACCTATTTCATGGGTGGATTGGTGGCTTTTTGGTCTGGGTTAGATTGCCTATTTGACTTCTAACTTGAGTTGATTTTTTGTGCATAGGTGGACATGCTCTTAGTGGATATCAAGGGATAGACCCTCTTGACACGCTTCAACCTCCATATTTGAAACGGAGTGAGCCTGTAAGAACGGCTTAGCTAATGCTGCGACTCCCAAACCTTCATCGTTTCACACTACCACCCCAATCCCTCCACTACCATCCTCACCGTAAAATCCCCCATCAATGTTAATTTCAGCCGACACGTGGTGGGCGTTCCCATTTGTTATGTACAAGAATTTGTTTTATTGCACAGTTGCACCTAATATATATGATAAGATGTAATTTTTTTTATTCATGAATCTAATTTAACACGCATCAATTGACTTTCTCATTGAAAAGAAAAAATAAACCCAACAAATTCAACGATTTTTTTGCGAATTTGTAACGAAATTTGCTATCTTGCCCTTACCATACACAAAATATGTAAATTTTTTCATTCATGAATCTAAGTTAATACGCAACCAATTGACTTTCAAATGGAAAAGGTAAAGGAAACCCAACGGATTCACCATTTTTTCCCTCTCTTTTTTTTGTGTGTATCAAACATCCGTGAATCTAAGTTTGCACTTGCTGAAAATAACAAAGAGTAATAAATTTCGGCCTGCAACATTGAGCTATAAAATGGAGGAAGATATACTTTTTCTTTCTACTTGGGAATTTGCTTTCTTTTCTTTTGTTCTTTCTCGGTGAAACTGATACAAACCACAGAGAGAAGCATCTAGTTAGGCCTAGGATAACCATATTTAAAAGACTAAAACTATTGAAACTCCGGAGGTGGAGACCTCAAGTCCAAGTGTGACTTCCAGGCTAGAGAGTGAGTATCCCATTATCGTCAAGCTATCTACAGTGAATTTTGCCTGGCAGCATATCTTTTTGAACTGCTATGTTTTTCATATTAAAAGATTGTAAATTTGTAATGACCTATGATATAGGTTGGTGACTAGTGAGGGAAATTATAATTCTTTTTCATATTAAAAGATTGTAAATTTGTAATGACCTATGATATAGGTTGGTGACTAGTGAGGGAAATTATAATTCTTTTCTTTTTCTCTTTGCAAGCTTAGCACTTTGCTTAGTTGCTGCTAGAAACTTTCTGGATGCAGGTTTGCTGTCTTTCCATTTCAGGTAAATAGCTTCTCCTAGAAGTAGTGCATTTTTATTTTCTCAATTTTTTTGTCATTTAGGCCCACAAATATTTGTCGAGAAATTATAAAAAATGACCATATTTTAGTGCTCAAGATGATTTTTGACCATGGTTTCTTAAACCGTTGAAAAATGATCATTTCATGTGGTCATTTTTAACGGTTTAAGAAACATGGTCAAAAATCATCTTGAGCACTAAAATATGGTCATTTTTGATAATTTCTCATATTTGTCACATTAACCAATGATATTTATGGACCACAGGATCATGAACCCCTTCATTAACCAAGCTGTGATCTCCACTGAAGGTAGAAGATCATTTACATGCATCTAGTTAATCAAGTTCATAGCTGTTAACTACATTATTAAAACCATTTCTCTGATTTGACAGAAACCATATATATAGTCAAATAATTTTCTCTTCAAAATTTTAT
The DNA here is from genome assembly GCF_000184155.1 of Fragaria vesca subsp. vesca. Taxonomy (NCBI): domain Eukaryota; kingdom Viridiplantae; phylum Streptophyta; class Magnoliopsida; order Rosales; family Rosaceae; genus Fragaria; species Fragaria vesca. Next base: position 7,690,678 of record NC_020495.1, on the reverse strand, counting down.
AGTACTCCGGACTATTAAACCAACCGTTAGATTTAAGGTGTGTCCCACTTTTTAAGTAATCTAACGACTCTAGATTTCAAAGTTTCAATACTTCGAAGCGCTACATGTTACGCACAAATATTTTCTCCAAAAACCACCTGAAACGAAACAAACAAAACAGTCCCCTCACTGAAATTGGGCACTCCATTCCAACCAGAGAGCCCCTTAATCGGCCATAATGTCCTAGAGAGCAAAACCAACACACCCCCATTTTCCTCCACTAACCAAAACCAGTCCCCATTTTCATACTTTGTTTGATCAAAGCTCTGTTTTTTCTGAGACCTTGTTCATTGTTTTGGTCGTTGGTAGCAGTTGAGTGAGTCACTGAGTGGTGACTCGACCACTAACTCCGCCCACTAGCTTCAGCAAAAGGGGACCAACTCACCAAAGATCAAAGCTTTGGAGCTAAGAAGCTCGAAATTACTGAGACCCACATGGTAAAAATCCTAAAGTTTCAATCTTTAACCCTATCCATTTTGTAATGTATGTTCTTATTTTCTTCTGTTTTCAAGAACGATAGCGTATTCTGCAACAAAATGGTTGTTCTTGATCGTTTGTGCAATTTTTGTCAATATTTACTGTTAAATCCTGATTCTTTTACTGTTAGATAGTTTTGTGGTAAATTTTGTGTTTTGATCTGATTTACGTTGTGTGTTCAACTGTTCATATAGAATCGGTAAGTTTGTTATCTTTTTTATGTAAATGGTGCATCGGAGTAAGTTTCATTTTGTTTATTTATTACTACATTGATTTTATTATAACAAGAATTACTACAGGAGAGAAGCTAGGTGATCCTGTGCCTCTGTTTCTCTCGAGAAAGTTTCAATTTTGTTTTCACTGCCCTTTATTTATTTGTTTAATTCTTTTTGTTTTTAAGTGAATAGATGATAATGATAGTAATCTGATGATTATGTTGCTTGAACACCTATTGCAATATAAATTTAAACGAATTTAAAGAGCCATTGTTCTTCTGTAATTTGAGATTTATGCTTTTCACTAGTGAGTGGCTCTGGCACTAACAGAAGGTCCAGAAGTGTTAATTTGGAGGAATTAGTAAGTTCCTCAGGGTTTGTAATTGTAAGTTTCTGAGTTTGCAGAATATGAAGTTGTCACTGTGCAAATAGTAAATCTTGTAACTTTTAGAATATTAGTCTGACTTGAAGATCAAGTTGATCAACCAAGGTCAAAGAAAGTAAAGGTGGTGTCCCTTGTGTAGTTGTATTATTTTCTGCTCAATATGGTGTGAGCAAGATAATTTAAGCTTTTTGTGCTTTTTACAATCGAGGTGTTTGGGACAAACCTTTACATTGAATTTAGTGGAGTTTCTAATCAGCATATTGTTAAGATTCAAAGTTCAAACAAGCAAGGGATTGTTACATGCTATTAGTAAGCATGAGAAAATATGATATATGCTTGATGGCTTGGTTATACACACTTTCAAGTTTGAACTTTGAACTGATGTGGAATTTTGGTATATATGAAGAAATGAAATAATATAAAAAAGATTTATCATATTTAGATGGCTCTTGTGAAAATGGTGGAAAGTTCATGTGTAATTGGCTGAATATCAATGCATGCATACTGTTCTTTTCAGGAAATATGCTGTATATCCATGGTCTCTTCTTATTCTTTTTATCCTTTTTTTGTGTATCTCTTCAACTTTTCAGGACAGACCCTGTGATATATGCGGTGGATATACTGATCAAGGTATTGCTTTAGAAGCGATTATAACTTGCTCTAAATGCAGACTAGCTCGTGAACATCTGTATGACTCTCTCTCTCTCTCNNTCTNTACTACACTCTCTCGTACTCTACTTCTCGTTACTCTTACGTTCTTACGTTTACCTTTACGTTACGTTACGTTAACGTTACGTTTACGTTTACCGTTACGTTAACGTTACGTTACGTTACGTTTACGTTAAGTTACGTTAGTTAACGTTACTACTTTACGTACGTCGTTACGTTCTTTCGTTATTTAACGTTCTTTTCTTTTCGTTTTAGTTCGTTNTCTACTTCTACTTACTAGACGTACGACCTGTATATATGTGAGGTGTAGTATACTAGTATACGTAAGTAGTTAGTAGTTAGTAGTAGTAACTTTATACTTACTACTTACTTAATAGACTACGTACGTACGTCGTACGTACGTACTATCGTATATCTCTCTCTCTCTCTCTCTCTCTCTCTCTCTCTCTCTCCATGCATTTTCCGGTTAACATATTTCTTAGTTGCTCATTTTGTGAAAGGTTTATGGATGTGAACAAGTAGTTTTTATATCAGAATCATAATTTGCAACTACCATCAGTTAGCAGCTAAGAGAAAACCATTTCTTAAGCAACAGCAGCTTCCAATCAGCATGGATTGAGAAAACTAGTGTTCCACTCAGTTGAAACCTAAGCCCACAAAGTTTACTAATGAATCATAACTAAACTTTCCCAACAACAAACCATTCTAAAAAGGGTTTCTGCTAAACAGACTCACTCTAAATTTTTATGTGCATCTTCGTGCGTTCCTCATGTGTATGGTATTTTAAAACCACAATTTTGATGGTCTGATGTCTTGTCCTTGAACACTTTTGTTGCTGAAGTACTTTCAAAAATACATTTTAGACATATGGGGAAAGGAGAGGGAAAACAAGGAAGATGGAGGCTCAATTTCATAATTTCATTTTATTGCATTTCCCCATGAGTAATACATTCATCTTTCTTTCCCTAAGATCCTTTTTTCATCTTGATAATGCATGTCACTATAATTTTTTTCAGCTGGCTGTAACTGTATTCTCTGCAGTATATATCTTGACTTTTGCATGTTGTAATGTGATCTCTTATTTTCCAGTTATTGCATGCGGGATAATCTTTCCTATCAGAATTGGGATAAATGGGTTTGTGAATCATGCACTAAGGAAGACGGGAAGCTTTCTTCGAAACCTAGTACTAAGGGAGACCCATTACCATCATCCTCTAATATAGCCCACTATGATGGTAGGCATTTAGCAAGCCCCAGCAAAAGACACAATAGTTCAGGGTGGCAAGCTCACTCTAGCAGGCAAAAGGCTGTTACGAGTGGAAAAGTGAGGTTCATTACCAATGAAGAAGTCCAACAGCTACATAGGACAAAATCAACCTCACCCGTAAAGTCTTCAGCGGTGTTCAAAACTTCTGTTCCAAAGTCCCCCTTATCCAGGGTTAACGCACCTTCAGATGTGACACGGCCTAAACGTGGCAGGCCCCCTAAGAAGCAGAACATCTCCATCTCAGAAAAGGGCAGTCCCTTCTCCATTGCACGAAGTGTAGGACCTCCTAGACGTGGCAGGCCCCCCAAGATGCTCAGCATCTCCAAGATTAATCAGCAAGCATCTCAAATTAGAGAACATTCACAAGGTGATATATCGTAATCTTGCTATAGTAATTTGTATCTCATGAATGGATAGAGATGGAAGTGTTATAGCACTGATGTATCTCCATTTCAGAAAAGTGGTCTCCTGGAACACACACAAAAGGGCACAGTATTGAGGTACAACCAAAGATTGCATCAGTACTTTCTCGGGGAGCTGAATCTTCTAGTAGGAAGATAGTCAAGGAACAGAACAAACTATCATGCGCACCATCATCATCAAGGGATTCATCACTAAATACGAGTTCAGGTAAAACATAATCTCCAGTCATTTCTACATTCAACTGGCTTGGATCTAGTTTGTATTATTAAAGAAGTAAAACAGATCTTCAACTGTTTCTTATTACGATTTTTTTGATATGAAAGAGCACTTTAAGTTTGATTGGGAGTCAATGATGAAATCAAAAAGTGGAGTGTATGTGTTGGCATTTAGTTCTTTCTAAGCAATAATATCCTGTCATAACATTGAAATTTTACCTCAGTTGTCAGTTTGGTTGGTAATTAGTTGCCTTACTAAATATTGAGCTGCATTGCTTTAGGTGGTGAGGCATCTGCTGCTGAACATAAGCTTTCAGATGATGAAGAAAGAGACCTTCTCAATATACTTTCTAGTCTCCATCTGTATCACTCCTATCTTCCTGCTCTGCATGCTACTTGGAAGTAAATAACTTCTCCATTTTAAAATATTACTTTATATATTGTCTCTTCATGATCTTGAAAGCTCATATGCTGATCTGAATACCAAAGTTATTAGTTGATAAAACAGAAGTTGCTTAAACAGTATGATTTTTATTTTAAAGTAACTTAATATTCTAGTGGTGTAACTTTTGTATTCAAAGTTGTAAACACACTACTTTGTCCGGGGACTCTTTGCTGCTGTGTCACATATATATAGACATCTTCTACAGTTTCGTTAAACTTCATTGTCAAGCTGTATAATGTGTGTGATATCTGATATATGGTTGTCACGTTTGTTATCCACCCTCACCGTTGCTAGCTGGTAGTATTTTATGTGTTGAAGCATACCGATTGGAAGAATGATCCTGATACCATTTTGAGGTCCTTAAGGTGTATATGTTGTTTCATGATGTGATATTAAGTGCTTTCAAAAGCTTAACTTACGTATCTTTCTTTAGGGGAGGCTTCGTGATCTATGATGCAGATAAACCTGCTCAATTCATTGGTGGGCTCCAGGCACAACTTCCCAGTAAGGTTCATCGTAAAGTATTTGACTTTTCACAAAAAATGCCTTCTGTTCTTAAAGCTACTTTGCTTCCTCGATTGCATCTTTGGGATGATCCGTTCCACAATGAATGTCCTGCACTTGAAGATGTTGCACTATACCTTTTCCCTGATGATAACATTACCAGGTCTGTTTTGGCTTCCATTGCATGGTTATATATGGAATGTGTTCTACAGAACCGTCTTCTCTGAACATACTTTTTCTTATGCTGATCTGTAGCTCAAGAGAGACATATGCTTCGCTTTTTGAGGTCATGCATGCAACAAATTCAGTCATGAGAATTTACTTTGATGGAGTAGAGGCCATGGAGTTGCTTATATATACATCTAAACAGCTGCGTTTAGACTTGCTGGGTAAGCTTTTTCTTGTAGAGAAATTGTAATTTTAATTAAATTTTTACTGAAAGTCTCACAGGGTGTCAACATATTTGTTCATAAGTTCTTGCAAATTTTTTGTCTTTGGTAGTGTGCTTTCTTTGTGCTTGTTATCTCACTGGCTAAATATAATGGCCTGTGTTTTGCAGACACTGTTACATGTCCAAAGACCCAAAATTTCTTGTGGGGGATCTTTCGTCCTAAAGGTGATGGTCAAGCTGACATGGATGATAGCGCAACTACTGCGGATATGGAAGTTGACATGGTTGGTGGAAAGATGGTGGGAAGTATTGATGTGGTTGTTCCGAAAGATCAGCAGCCTATAATGACTTCGAAAGATATGGAAGTTGACATGGTTGGGGGAAAGATGGTGGGAAGTGTTGATGTAGTTGCTCTGAAAGATTCATCCACCAACAGCAAAATGTCTCAGCAGCCTATAATGGCTTTGAAAGATACATCCACTCCTAGCCCTAGCAGGATGTCTCTGCAGCCTATAATGCAGCAGCCTACAATGACTCCGGTGCAGCAACTTTTGCGTATTACCAAGGCGGAGTATTCTGATTACCAAGACAAAGTCAGGGCTTTAGATACTGCTATTAAACAAATTTTAGGAGTTAAATCAGAAGAGCTGAAGGACTCGGATACGTCTGCATCATCAGGTACTGTATACGTTGTGAACTGTTATAGTCTCTTTCTTAAAATAGGAACTTCCTCATATGGTCTATCGTTGCAACATTTTATCAGCAATGACGACCACACCTGCACTGCAGCAAGTGAAGTTGGAAAAAGAAGAGGATGAAATGGTAGGCGCGTCTTCAACTATCAATCATGGACATAGCCAGAGTTAGAATCCTTCTGCACAAGAGATGGATAACCACAGAAGAATATAGTTAGCTAGAAAGGAATTACAGGGACACTACTACCACCACATCAATAGTACACACAATTTTCCGCGGAGAACGCACCTGTTCTGTTCACCATTTCAAGAGTTAGAGTCAGATGTTTAGTAGTCTGCTATAGTTGACAAATAGTACAGTTTACAGGTCACTGAAATGATATTAGTTGTTGTCACTCATGTTGTCTATGGATTTCTTTTGTTGGCTCAAAATACTTGCCTCCATCTACTATTTCTAGCCTCCTCTGCATCTTTTCTTTGTACTTGCCTTTAATATTTGAATTATTTGATAGTGAATTAGTTTAACGATCTTTAGAGAAAAAAAAATGAAAAAGACTCAACATTTTGGTCAAGGTTGGGTCGTTTCCGATGATAGTACATTTAACTATGAAGTGTGTCTTTTTTTCCGACATATGATTAGATCAAAATCCGATCATTTGTTGTATTGGACATTGGTAGAAGAAACCTGAAGAAGTTTATAAGTTAAGAACTCATTTCAAACTTAATTCTTTTATCAAAAGTAAAAGAGAAAGAGAAAGAGAAAGAGCAAGGGAAAAAAGTAAAAAAGCAACCAAAGTACAAATAAAAAGAGTAAAAAA
>NC_020495.1:7681235-7684115 GCF_000184155.1 Fragaria vesca subsp. vesca | reverse complement strand
ACTGAGAGATCAGAGCCAAGATGGAGGTTGGTGACTCGGCGAACAAAAGTCAACGGCGGGTAGGGTTGTTATACGACGAGAGGATGTGTAAGCACTCCACACCGGACGGTGATCCTCACCCGGAAAACCCTGACCGGATTAAGGTCATCTGGAACAAACTCCAAGCCAATTCCATTCCTCAGAGGTAATACCACATTCTTCATCATAATTCAACTCTTCTGTGTTGCTCTGAAATTAAGTAGAAAAACAAAAAAAGTTGAAAAGAACAAGTCTTGGGATCCGTGCATTTGAATTATTGATCAAAGTTTGTTACTTTGATAGGTCTAAGTTCCTGAGATGATCACTGAAACTATTTTTGAATTTGTAGAAGGAATTCTGAGATAAAGTTCATTACTTTGAATTCTGATGTGAAGTTGTTTGTGGGTGAGATACTGCTTGGGTAGTTGGCATTTCTTAGAGACCTAAATTATGAACTGTTGTTATTTCTCAGGTGTGTTCTTTTGGAAGCCAAAGAAGCAGAAGACAAACATATCTTGGCAGTTCACTCCCAAAATCATGTTAAGTTGGTTAAGAAGATAAGCTCCAGACAGTTTGATTCAAGAAGAAATCGAATTGCATCTAATTTGGATTCGATATATTTGAATGAAGGAACTTCTGAAGCTGCCTATCTTGCCGCCGGCTCTGCCATTGAGGTAATTAGTGTAGTTGGTGCATTGAGAGTGATTCATGATCGTTTAGACTTCAGACCGCAGTATTTGTGTTTCCTTTTATATGGAACGGTGTGGATTTAATGTACCTATTGTGGAAGAAAATGGTAGTCTTTTATCCAGAATTTGATTTAAGTATAATTAATGAAGGCGGATCCGCCCCCGGTAGCAAAGTTATTGCAACTTTTGTATCCGTTACAGTATCAAAAAAAAAAACTTTTGTATCCGTTACAAATGAGCTACTTCCACATGTTCTTGTCTGGGTGCATGTCGTGTAGTGTATTTCAACATTATAATTCCAATTATATGTGTTTCCTTAATTAGGTAACTGAAAGAGTTGCAAAGGGAGAAGTGGACTCTGCTGTGGCTATTATCAGGCCTCCAGGACATCATGCCGAAGAAGATGAAGCTATGGGGTTTTGTCTTTTCAACAATGTAGCTATTGCAGCAAGTTATGTTTTAAATGAAAAGGTAAGAGATGATTTATATTTTGTAATTGTTTCTGGTCATCATACTTTCTAATCCTTTTTCTTTTGCTTGAGACTGAAGCTCTGAAAAATTCAACTTTTCCCCCAACACTTGTTAAGTTGTAATCTGAGATCATGTTCATACTTCTGCTTGGCAGCCAGAATTGGGAATCAAGAAAATACTGATAGTTGATTGGGATGTGCATCACGGTAATGCTACTCAAAAAATGTTCTGGAAGGATCCTCGTGTTTTATTCTTCTCAGTTCATAGGTATGTAGAACTTTGAGCTGATAATCTTAACTATTATGAGTAGTATACACAAAAAATTAGATGTCAGAACTTTTAGCTTGTTGCTTGTTTGGTTGAATTTGTCTCACATCAAATCAAGGTTGACATTCTTGTGGTGACCATTGGAGCTGTGCTTTGGTTTCAGGCATGAGTTTGGAAGTTTTTATCCAGCTACGGATGATGGTTTTTATACTATGATTGGAGAAGGGCCTGGAGCAGGATATAACATTAATGTCCCTTGGGAAAATGGTAGATGTGGAGATGCTGATTATTTTGCGGTTTGGGAGCATATTTTGCTTCCAGTTACCAAAGAATTCAATCCCGACTTAATTATAGTCTCTGCTGGATTTGATGCAGGTTGATAACTCCTTATCTGTTGAATATTTTTCTTTTACCTTCCATGTTTCTGGCTGATTGAGGGTTCTACTCTATCCTTTGCTGATTGAGTTTGTAAAAAGAACTTATTCAAGTCTAGAGAGTTTTTATTCCTACTATCAGGGGTCATGTTGTAAAAAGTTAGTACCCATCTGAACAATATCTTCACCAGGAGAAGGATTAATCTGGGTTTACGGTAATCACCGTTAATTAAGTTCATTAATCTAGTACCCAAATAATTCTTTATGTTTGGTGACTAAATCATTGATAACATGCTAGTAATATTTACTTGGCAACTCCCGGTATACTAATATTTTATGAAATTGCCTCTAACAGCTGTTGGTGATCCTTTGGGTGGCTGTCGTATCACACCATATGGATATTCAGTTATGTTGAAGAAGGTAGTATTTCAATTTAATCTTATTTCTTATTCTGCCTCTTCTGGTGTTGTCTCTCCAGTTCAATAAGTTATCCATCAGTATTGTTATATAGTGATTGTGATGCTCATGATGTCGTCTTTCAGTTGATGAATTTTGCCAATGGAAAGATCGTGTTGGCTTTAGAAGGAGGATATAATTTCGAGTCTATTGCAAAGTCAATGCTTGCTTGTGTTGAAGTTCTGCTAGAGGACAAACCTATTATTGGATCTTCAGAGGCGTACCCATTTGAGTCTACATGGCGTGTGATACAAGCGGTAAATTAAGATTTAGTACTTTTGTTCTTTTGAGTTGACATCCTTTCTGCTGGGTCATCCTTTTCTTACTTGTAAGTCACTAATTGTGTACTTCATAAGACTAATGCATTTGCACTCTTCTTTTCAGGTTCGCCAGAAATTAAGTACTTACTGGCCGTCACTTGCCGATGAATTGCCAGAGGAGTTGATCAATAAGGCGGCTCCAGCTGCGGTACATTTCCTCTTCTGTTGCCTGTACTTTGTTGTTGATTTCATCTGAGGTTAAGTACTATTATTCATTGGCAAAAAATGTAAATTAGAAAAACTGTTAAATCACTTGGGACTTGGGAGTGCTTTATTCTCTCATAT
>NC_020495.1:7666629-7680903 GCF_000184155.1 Fragaria vesca subsp. vesca | reverse complement strand
CAAGGTGGACAGGTAGTACTTTACGCACTAAATCTGTAACATTATTCTGTAAGCGTCAATGTTATCTGATTTAGTCTATTATGTCCCCATTTTTTTTTTATTAATTTTTTATTCTCTCCATTTATTGACATCCTCGGGTTGGCTTTCAGGTGGATGGTTTGCAAAAGCCATGCGCTGGTTCAGTGGATAAATCTCCGCCAAAGGAGATCATGTGGAAGACTTTTCCTCATCGCTTGTTCTTTGGTCGCGAATTTACTCAGTCATGGGGTCCTGGAGGGACTGCATTCCTTGACCCTGAAAGCAGCAGTCAGGATAAAGCTCACATGTGTCTGTACAGAATTACGTACGTTACTACTAGTGAATCTATTGTGTCCTGTTGCTTTATGTTTATCCAGTGGTACTGTGTACTGAAGCTTGTGTTTTCTTGCAGGCTTGAGCAGTTTAATGATTTGTTGGTGCAAGAAAATGTGGGACGCTATGCCATGAGCTCTCCTTTGTTTGACCTGGCTGCTTTAAAATCCGTCACAGGTGAAGAACCTCATTCCTTAGAGGTTCGCTTAGAGGTATGTCTAAACTTGTTATCACTTTTGGCCAGTAGGTTGTTCACAACAAAAGTGTACACATTTTATCAAACTCCTAACTCTGCTCGGATTGTGCTCGACTCTGTTTCAGAAGGGTTGGTACCGTAATGTTGTCTGCTTGGGCAAGGAGCACAACATTCCCATTCTGACTATGACGTATGTAGTGAAGTCTTCAATTTCGGTCTTCTTTCTATGATGTATCGGATCTGATTGCATTAACAAATTACAATGCAGGTGCACACCATCGGACATCGAGGGCTTCAAATCCGGAGAGCTTGCATTGTGTGCTCCATCCAAGAATTATGCCAACACAATAGTGAGAGGCTTGGTGGAAGGAGAGCAGCTTTCGCAGGAGGAGGCAATGTCTTACATACAAGAAGCTTCTACTAAAGCATTGTGAACTGGATTGCAACTTCTTATCGTTGCAGTATTTTGTAAATCTAACAGTGTAACATTGCTGGGATCCAATTGCTGGGATAGGATCGTGTAGATGCTTATTCATAGGATATTCGAAAACTTTTCTATGCTACAATTGCAGTGGTTGCCAATGATTATCATTTTGGTGCCATGTTCCGTTTTCGTTTTTCAATTTCTTCAAGGCCTATAAATCTCTTCTTCTTTTGAGAACGTTAAGGCCTATAAATCATGAGAAACCATTGAAGACAAAAGATTGCGAATTTCAAACAAAAAAGAAGGGGTGCCATCTAATAAGATTTTATCAAGCATACAAGGCAAGTTGACTGTAGTTATCTATCATTTCTTTCTTCCGTGGTTTCTACTTTGGTGAAGACTGAAAGAGGTGGTTGCTTTAACAAATCCTATGCACCAGACCAAACCAGACCACTGCTTTGCCTACATGCCCCTTGCTTGTTGCATCTGTACTCTGTAGCATCGACTCAGGTTATCAAAAAGAATGGGATGGTTTCCCTGCAGAGACCTTTTCATATTTCTGCAACTTTTCCAAATGAAGGAATGCTCATAATAAAGAATGCCGCCAATCAATGTCTACAACCCTCTTCTACAGTTCATAGTTTCAGTAAGGTTCTGTCGTTGGTTCTTCACTTCTTCAGTGAAGCATGTCCAGTGTCACCTAAATGCTTATGTAATTGGTTCCTGTCATGAGAAAAATCATCCACATCTAAATTAACATCTACAGCTGAAAACTAAGACTGTAACTGATAGGGATTCAGATGTCAAAAGGATAAAAGGGATGTAATGCACTGCATCAAGAGATGTAACTATTTACCTTGATCCAAACTCCTCTCCGCATGTGTCACATGCATTGCTAGAGTTCTTTGATGTTGCCTGATTTGGGAAGTATGATCAATTAATAAACGGAACAAATAAGCAGAACCAAAGAACAAGCAGCAATCAGTAAATAACCAAGATCCAGTGAGACCTAAATTTCACTAAATCAACCCATGGAATGAAGCACCTAAGAAAATCTTTATATGGTAGATTCTGAAACAAAGTGCAGTGTATGGTGGTCATGAGTTAACACTTCAAAAACAAAATTTCCAACAAAAAGCAGGCATCAATCAAGTATCATCATCGCAAGCACTAGTGTTCAAGTTTCTTTGTCATCATAATATCCAGTTTTATACCAAAGGTAGGTAGTAGATAGCAGCAACATACGGTACATACCATGGGATGTCTATTTACCTAAGCCCATTAAAGCTGCAGATTTAACCTCAACAACTAAGGACAAGCCATACAAGTTGTTCCAAATTAAGCATTCAATCCTCAGTAGAGTATATCTAGATAATTGTGGTTATAAAGCTAAGGCAAAAGGAGCTGATTATCTTACCTTAGCTTTCTTCCCTTTGGAAGAGCTCTTTGATTTGCCGTTGGCTTCGTTCTTCACATTCTCTTTCTTCTTCTCAACAGTCTGTTTTGAAGATTTCTTCTTTCTGGCTATTTGATTATCCTGTTTATCGTTACTACTCGCATTTTCCTTTTCCGCCATAGAATCAGATGTGGATTCCTTTATATCAGAATTATCATTTTCACCTGCCTCACTTTGATCATTACTAATATCATTCATATCAACTCTTTTTGTTTCTCCACCACTCTTCTTACTCTTGGCTTTCCTTCTAGGAGGCTTTCGATTCTCATATTCCATAGGAACGGACTCTACACCATTGATATCATTGTCCCCATGAACACGGGTCACCAAGGGATCCTCAACCTCAACCTTTGAAGCTGCATTTTTCCTGCTCTTTCGCCCGGCCACCATTGCTTCAAGAACATCCATTTCATCATCACTCTCACTACCACCGTCATCAACTCCAACTGCCTCGCCAACATTTTCCCTACTCTTGTGCCTGGCTGCCATTGCCTTTAGAAGCTCCATTTCATCGTCATCCTCATCATCATCGTCGTCGTCAAGCTCTTCCCTACTCTTGTGCCTGGCCGCCATTGCTTGAAGAAGTTCCATCTCATCATCATCACCATCATCATCATCGTCCTTGTCAAGTTTTTCATCACTGAAATCATGAAACTCATCCTCACCGCCACTCTCTCCCTCCTCCCCAATCTCCAAACCCTCCCTCATTCGCTCACCTAAATCCTCCACCTCCTCCTCATCCCCAATCGACTCCCTAAACTCCGCAACCTTATCCTTATGCTTCTTGGACTGCTCGTGATTCTTCCACTGCTTCTCACTCTTAAACTTCTTCCCACACACCACGCAATACAGCTCATTCCTCTTCCTCTCCTCCTCCTCCTCCTCATCAACCTCCTCCTCGTCGTCCTCCTCCGCTTTCGCCCACTCCGGCTCCTCAAACGCCATAGCTCTCTCCAACTTCTCCCTCTCCATCCTCTTCTTCTTCTCCACCTCCTCCTTCTTCTTCCTCTTCCTCTCCTCCTCCCTCTTCACCATCATATCCATCACCCTCTTATCCCTCTTCTTCGCAAACTCCGCCAGCCCCCGAACGGTGTCGTTGTACTCCCTCTTCGCCTTCTTCCTCTGCTTCTTGTTATCCTCCTCCATCAACCGCCTCAGCTTCCGATTCTGCCCCGCCATGACGTCATACTGGTCCACCCAGCAGAAATCCATCACCGTGCAAAACCCTAGCCAGTAGTTGTAAAACGCCGTCACCTGAGAGTAGTCGCTTTTCAGATTCCCCAGCGCCGGCGCCTCCCTCACGGCGTCGATCCCGAGCCCTAGCTTCCGGGCGAAGCTGAGCTCGTTGGAGTAGATTTTGGTGAAGACGTCGGAGTAGACTTTGTAGAATCCCTTGCCGGAGTCGGAGTAGCCGGAGAAGACGGTGGTGGAGAAGAAGGAGAAGAGGTTGGGGATGACGGAGTCGGGGACGGAGTTGGCGGCGGAGGGATCGGCGAAGAGGATCTGGGAGCGGTGGGAGTCGTACCAGGCGCGCTCTTTGGGATCGGAGAGGACCTCGTAGGCGTGGCCGAGCTCCTGGAACTGGGCGTTGGCGTCGGCCTGGGAGACGCCGGTGGGGACCAGCTTGTCGGGGTGGCGCTGGAGGGCGAGTTTACGGTAGGCCGATTTGATCTCGTCGGCGGCGCAGCCGCGGTCCAGGCCCAGCACCTCGTAGTGGCACCGCCGCTCCATTTGGGATTTTCTCGTTTGGTTTGTTAAGAGTTGATTGACGTATTTTATCTTAGGAAAAATGGCCCAAGACCTTTTAGAGAAGTTATTTGGTATCTCACTTTTAAAAAAGGAAAATGCTCATTTAGTACTAATTCAAACCCCTTATTTCTTATTCCAATGATAATCTTTTATATTAGCCAATTTCAATATAAGGTAACCCTTTTTATGCCCAAATGCATAAATCTTTACTAAAGTCTTAACAAACCATATTATTTTAAGACTATTTTGCCCCTACCTCTTCAACATGAAAAGACTTGGCCGAAACCTCGGACTCCGGTCACCGGCCGCCGGACACCAGACTCCGATCACCGGATTTTCCCCGACCGCCGGATTCCTGTCACCGGATTTTCCCCTGTAACCAGTTACTGATCCCCAATAATCAGTTACTGACCAGTTAATGACCCATAATAACCAGTTACTAACCCCCAGTAACCAGTTATTGATTAATTACTGATACCCAGTAACCAGTTACTAACTCCCAATAACTTTTAGTTTTTAGTTACTGACACCCAGTAATCACTTAGTTTTCAGTTACTGACACCCAGTAATCACCCAATAATCACTTATTGACCCTCAATAATCAGGTTACAAACCTCAAATAATAACTTATTGCCCCAATAATCACTTCTCAATCCTTAATAATAATTTATTGACCCTAATATTCAAATGTAAGGATTAAAAAAAAAAAAAAAAACTAAACTGACTTGAACTGGGCACCCATATTTCTTCTTTGGGCACCCACCTTCCCCGACCTCCTCCACCGGCCTCCTCCACCAACCCCGGCGCACGCCAGCAAGCAGCGCCCTTCCCCAGCCACTATCCAACCTGAATCGAACTCCAGCCAAGCCGGAAGATGAGCTGGGTAGCAAAGGCAAACGGCGCAGAGGCCCTTCCAGTCGGCGAGGACGAGGGTGGTGAGGCTGTCGAGGTTGCAAATCTCGGGGGCGATGGAGCCGGACATGAAGCCGGACTGGCCAGACTTGGAGAGAATGGGGTCCTCAGACTCGCCGCTGAGGTTAAGGTCGACGACGCGGCGAGTGGAAGGGTCGCAGCTGACGCCGTACCAATTGAGGCAGCAGTTGGTGCCAGACCATGTGTTGAAGAGGCCGAGGTTGGATTCGGTGAGGGAGGCCTTGACGGCTTCGAGGGCTGCCAGGTCTATTGGTAAGCAGGAATCAACAGCAATGGCGCAGAGCAGAGTGATCACGACGGCGATAAACACCACCCTCATGGTTCATACATTAAATCTGAATGTGAGCTACGAGTGAGCTAGAGTGAAGAAGAAGTAGAAAGAGAGCTACTAGAGAGAGAGAGAGAGAGAGAGAGAGAGAGCAAAGAGCAGATCGGGAGGAGAAGAAGAGAGAGAGAGAGAGAGAAGAGAAAGAGAAAAAGATGAGATATGGGTTTAATTCGATAGAGGGTAATAATGTCTTTTACATAAGAATCATTGAAATGGGTTAACAGGGGGTATTAAAATCCCTATTTTTGTGCATTTGAGCATTTTCCCTTTAAAAAAACTATCTCACGTTCTTAACCTAATTGAATATTGAAGACGATAACCGCCGTTAAGAACACTGACGGCTGTCATATTTTTATTATAAAATGACTAATTTAATCTTTCTTTTTTATTTTCTTTTTTACATAAACAATAAGAAATCAAAAAGAAAAACAAAACCTATTAGTCTTAAAACTTTTTTTTTGTGCCTTCAAAAAAAAAACTTATTTTTTGTTTTGAAGAGCTTCAAGCTTTTCTCAATTGGATCAAACCTATTATCCTAGGTTCAGATACATGAAAGTTTGAGAAAATGACGGCAAGTGATTGTTTCAAGAACCACCACAAACAACTTTATGCGAAAATAACAAAAATCATTCTACAACATCTATTCATCAGCCAACACACACACATGGGGATTATAGTATCATTTTCTGGTTTCTGCTATTCTTCATATTGTAGAAGCATCTAAAGGGTTTGATTCAAATGAGGAGAGCTTCAAGCTCTTGAGGACCTCGATCCCACCACTCCACCCCAACACCACCACCGTACCCCTCTTGTCAATTCCAACCAAACCCACCACAAGGAAGAATAAGAACTCGAAATCAAAGATACCCAGTTGGATCAAACCTTTCAAGAGCTTGAAGATTTCCTAATTCAAATCACACTCCAAAAGTACCTTCTTCATTGATTTCTTTTCTTATATTGATTGCATAGAATGACATTGAAATAGGGGCCAACTATGAACAACCACAAAATTGATGTTTAATGGGTACTGTTAGATGTACCTAGCAAAATACTAAGTAGACCCATCAAAACAAATTTTACTAAACAGACAATTTTATTCTCATCTGAAATGACATTTGTAGTCATAATTATTAAGATAATAACAAAATAAACCTAAAATTTTAAAATTCTTTTAGTTAGTAATTTCTAAATGTACCCAGCAGTTTAAGTTTAACGTAAACACATTGTTGGTTCTAACAAAACCTTAAACGACGTTTCCTATTTCACTATATTGTTGTGCTTCAAGGGTTTAATATCTGGATATTGATGAAGTTGAGATTGCAATTATGGTTTCAGATGCTTCTAATAAGGTATGTTCATTTTGAATATGATTGAAAATAAATTAACCCACATCTGTATATGTATTTTTGAAGTCCGTCCGCCGTTCAGGCAACAACATCCGAAACAATGCCTCGTATTCGGTAACAAAGCAACGAATACGAGTAGAATTTTCGGACCTTCACAACGGAAATGGGTAATGATTTTCGGTAATCACCTACCGAAAATATCTGATATTTTCGGTCGACAACCCCCGAACCCAGCGAAGGAATTCAGCTGGCAACCACCGAATGTCCTTTTTACCCTGTTATTTTTTACCCAGCTTATTGATTTAACACGTTTGAACAGAATAATCATGCATCTACTAAATGTGGCAATGGTGGGAGTGAATGTGTGTTAGAAACAACGAGTCACTTCACAACTAAGGAGGTAAGTAGCTTGAAAACTAACCAATAATTAACTTTTACATCGGATTGTGTGATAATATAAAAAGTGATTATTTGTTTGCACATGTATTTATGAGTCGGAATGAATTAATTAATTGGACTCGTACAGAAGGAAGAAAGTGCGGAATAGTTGTTGTAATCAGGAGGTCTGATTTTCCAGGGAATTGTAGATTATGAAGAGGGCGAATAGTTTTTGGTTGTGAGAGAGGTGGTTGTTATCAAAAGAATAGCGTAGACTCAACATCTTTACAAAAAAAGAAGCATGATGCGAGTTTGAATCCTAAAAAAAAGAAGTGTCATAGGAGTGGCGGTACAAAAAGGTGTGGTTGCCCATTTCGTTTGAAGGGCAAAAATGTTGGTCATGGAGACGAGTGGACTCTTGAGGTGGTAAATGGGATGCATAACCATCATGCTGCGAAGTATCATGAAGGACATTCCTATTTGGGACGGTTAACCAAGGAAGAAAATAATTTGTTGGTTAATATGTCAAAGAACTTGGTCAGTCCGAAAGAAATATTATACACTTTGAAGCAAAATGACCCACTTAATTCAAGCACTATGAAGACAATCTACAATGCTCGACAATTTCATAGGGTGATTGAAAAAGCTGGTAGGTCAGAGATGCAAATATTGCTAAACAATTTGCAGGAAAACAATTATGTTGAGTGGCATAGGAGCTACGGTACAGAAAACATTGTGAGTGACTTGTTTTGGACCCATCCTGATAGTGTAAGTCTGCTACCCTCATTTCCTTATGTATTGATTATGGATGCTACATACAAGACCAATAAGTTTTGATATCCATTGTTGGAGATTGTGGGGGTGACATCTACAGAATTAACATTCCATGCCGCATTTGTGTACATCCATGCTGAGAAGGAAGAAAATTATGTATGGGCTTTATCTAGATTGAAGAGTGTGATGAATGAAGACTACCTTCCAAGTGTTATTGTTACCGACAGAGAGCTAGCACTCATGAATGCCGTTCGTAGGGTCTTCCCATCTGCCCAACACTTACTATGTAGGTGGCACATTAATAAGGCAATGTTGGGAAAGTGCAGAAGGCTTTTTGATGACCAAGAGAAGTTTAAAAAGTTCATGAAGTCATGGAACACATTGGTCTTTTCAGATACAATACTTGCCTATGAAAGACATTTACATGAGTTGGAAAGAGACTACCAAAAATATGACGAAGTACTAGCTTATGTGAAAGGCATTTGGTTGAATGAATATAAAGAGAGATTTGTTGAAGCCTGGACCAACAATTATATGCATCTTGGAACGATGACTTTGAACAGGTAATTTTAAATTGATATATTTATTTCTTAATGAAATCATATTGCTTCTCATAATATAGTTGAATGTTAATATATTGTCATGTCTTCTTTTAAATGTGTTCTTTTAAATAGGGCAGAAAGTTCTCACTCAAAATTGAAACGATATTTGATGTCTAGTTTGTGCA
Organism: Fragaria vesca subsp. vesca; assembly: GCF_000184155.1. NCBI lineage: Eukaryota > Viridiplantae > Streptophyta > Magnoliopsida > Rosales > Rosaceae > Fragaria > Fragaria vesca. Next base: position 7,672,241 of record NC_020495.1, on the reverse strand, counting down.
ACTTTGGTACATCTTGGAAAACGATTCATGCCTTATTGGTTTTGCAACACATGGAAATAAAAGCTTCATTTGAGAAAAGTCTGATATTTGTCCGACATGAGTTCATGAAGAATCTGTTTTAGGAAATGCTGGGTTTTGTTTCGCATGCTGGCTTGGATTATATTTTGGGAGAGTCTAAAAAGATGGATTATGTTGGAACTAATGAAAATGTATGTGGTTGCACTTTGAGAAAAACACACGGGTTGCCATGTGCACATGAGATGACAACTTATAAAGAGAATGGCCGGCCTATTCCACTTGATTGTGTTCATTATCATTGGAGGAAATTAGATATGGTTCATGTCCCACAGAGTAATGACCCCATAGATATTCCGTTGAAGTCACTAGAGGAAAGATTCATGAGTTGGTTATGTGGAACTGACGACGACACCAAGAGACAAGTGAAGAGAAAGTTAGTGGAAATCATGACTCCGGGATGTACCACACTTACAGAACCACAAGAAAAAATTAAGACAAAAGGACGTCCAACTAAAGAAGAAGCCTCAACACGTCGGATGTTATCTTCTTTTGAGATTGCATTATCAGGCCAAGATTGTCAGTCACAGGCACCGAGTGTCAAGGGTCTTGATATAAAAGCACCTTCAAAGAGGCCATATAGGAGGCAGCCAAAACAAGCAAAAGACAATATTCAATCAAAAAAATTAACTCCAACAACTGCTAGTACTGGAGAGTCAACAATGAAGGCAAAAAAACGACCATAAAAAATGGAAGAACATATTGGTCCTTCACTAATTCCCCCTACCAACATTGAGGGTCTGAGAACACCATCAAGAATGGAAGAACATATTGGTCCTTCACTAATTCCCCCTACTAACAATGAGGGTCTGCGAACACCACCAAGGATGTCAAAAATGGCAGAAGGTCCCAGGGTACTTAAACAAAAGACCAAAGTTGAAGGTATGTACTTATTTATTTATATTTATTTGTAAATTCCTTATAATGATTATTTGTTCACTAACTGATTAACATTATTATCTTAAATTCATTCATTCTACAGTTGAATATATGTGAAGATGTAGATCCAGCTTTATTGACACAACAATATAATAAGTAGTTCCCTGAAGATATGTTACCATTTATTTTGGGAGCAAAGGATGTAAGAGATGATGGAAATTGTGGTTTTAGAGCCATAGCTGATTTTATGGGCTATGGTGAGAATAACTGGCGCCGTGTACGTAAAGAGTTGTTACAAGAGTTTCATCGTAATAACCTTACATACCAATTATTATTCCGACATGCAGAGCGACTGGAGGAGGTGGAGAGAAGATTAGATTATTTTGATTACTTTCCACCTCGAGATTATTGGTTCTTAATTCCAGATATGGGATACATTGTAGCAAATTGTTACAATGTCGTGTTGATGCATTTTGGGAAGCATTTGATGACATGCTTCACATTCTTGCCAATGGATAGCACCCCACTTTCTATGGTTGATCGGCGTGAAATTTCTCTTGGTTTTGTCAATACAAATCACTTTGTCCAGGTCTATACATATTTGCTAATAAGCATTTATTATATACTTTTGTTTGATAAATGTTATTAACTGGGCATCTTCTTCTCTTATGTTATAGGTTCATCTGACGCCATTTCATCCTATGCCATTGCCACCTATTGTCGATGGTTGGTTCAAGCATTCTCTACTTCTCGCAAACGGATGGCTACCTCCTTATAGTGATCGCCTTCATGCTGGCAAAGATATTTTTGATACCGATTATCCAGATGATGAGAAAATAGTAGGTGTTCATTGTCCAATCGATGAAAAATTTGTTACTCTTGATAGTGATTGATTTGCTACATGTCTTTTTATCGGATGCTACTACATGCTTTTGCTTTATGTTTATGATCCAATTATTAAAACAATAACATGAAAATACATTATAAGGCCAATTTTCACTACAGTTAAATTATTGTTGCCATCAATGTTTGAAATAAAAAAGAAAATCTACTCCAGTAATCTATTGATTGTTTTGTCTATGCCGGCGCTGTTGGTATGTGCGTGTATTTTGCACTTGGTCACCTAGTAGTATATGTTGGATGCTTTCAATTGCCTCATATAATCATTGGCCGCCTAACAGCATCATCTCGGCCAGCAGCTACAATAGATTGAGTAACATACAATGCGCGTGATATACACTGCATCAAACAAGTACAAAAAAAAAAAAATTGTCAATCTGTATTGAATACAAATAAATAAATTAAACTTGAAGTAAATACCTGTAAAGGATGACTTTCCTCACTTGAATCAACTGCATCAGACATCCGATCAGGATGTTGAACATAGGGATGTGTGATGTTTTGATACCACGATAAGTATTCTGAAGTGTAGTCATAAGAAAACTTAACTGGAGTACTTCGGTTAGCATCATCCAACACATGATCTCGCCATCGTTGCCACAACCCATCAAAGTACTGGTACACAACCTTGTATGATTTGGAATCAGAAACTCGTCAAACACGAAAAGGGGTATATGGATTGCGAGGAATCGTTTGAACTCGACCAAATTGTCTCAGAACCCTATCTGGATAATATGGTTCAACAATATCCAAACACTTTAGCATCCCTGTATAGAATGAAATATCTAATAATGGATGAGAATCCCTATGACCACAGTAAGGATCCCATACAACCTGAAAATGAATATAAATTAGCTATGCCAAAAAAAGAAAAAAGAGTAATGTTATAACCGGCAATATAGAAAAGGCAGCCTACCTCATGTGCCTGCATATGATCAAGCTGTTGGCTAAGAGCCTGCACATAAACTAGTGACAAACCTGCATCCTTTCGAGGTTCCCAACGATTCACTCGTGGCTCGTTCTCTGAATATTCAACACGAAGATGAGGGGAAACTACATTCCGAAAGTGCTCATATATCCAGGCCTCAAGCAATGTCAGGTATCCCCCAATTTGTCTACAACCAACTCTGGATGCAAGTCCTAACTGTCGATATAGAAAAAGCTAACCCAGCAGCTCCCCAAGCATACCGACCAACCCTATTAAGATCTCATAAAAAATATAGGTAAATAATATTTATCCTATTCCCAGTTTTGTCCACAAAAAGTGTGCAACCTAATATATATAGCAAAAAGCCTCTTGCTGCAAATTCTATGAATTCAGGAGGACTATCATCAGAGACACCCTGAAATCGTAATCTCAACCACTCTAGTGTCACCCCATTTCCACCATAACGACTCATTTCAATCTTTGCCTCATCTGTAGTAACACCTAGTGTAGATGACAATAAAGATGTATAATACGTTTTGTTTAACCGCACACCCTCAGGTACAGATATGGAATCACCCTGAACTGGAATACCTAAAATGTTAAAGACGTCATCCAACGTGATTGTCATCTCACCAAAGGGTAAGTGAAAAGTATTGGTCTAGGGCTGCCACCTCTCACAAAAGGCCGACACAACAACTCTATTACCAATTAAATATGAACAGCTAACTAATGGCCTCAACCCAGACCCATCAATGTAAGTCCAAAACTTATGGTTAGCAACATTTTCATCAAATACCCATTGTGTAAGCTTATATGAATGGTTCTGAAGTTTCAACGGATCACGTTCCTGAAAGAAAAAATAAGAAAAAAAAATTGTGATACATGAGGCCTCTTCTACATGTGTATTTTAGAAGCTCAATCTAATTTATTCAGAAAACACAACAAATATAAACAGGTTTCATAGGTTTTCATAAGCCAATCTACCTAACAAATTAACATAAAGAGTCTGAGTCTAAGTCTTAGATAAACTAGACGTCACATTCTGCATATGATAATTGAAACTAGAACATATAAGCAATTAGGGAGAGAAGCATCATGGGATCTAAACATTTAAATTTCCAAGTTTCGCAAAACATCATGAATACGAGACACACATTATTGCAAGAAAAAAACAATCAATACCTTATTAAACCATATAGCAGCTGCTACATGACTTTTAAAGCTCTTCAATACTGATGGACCATGAGGACCTCCCGGAAATGGACCACTTAGGGGCTCATCTGCATCTTTTTCAGAAACTTGTTCTTCTTCGGTGTCAATCTCATTCCCTGGAAGACCTTCATCTACATCTAACTGAGAAGGTTGTGTTGAACAAAATTTTCTTTTTCTCGATGAGGTTATGGGACATTCATGGGGTTTAGGACCTCTGGCCATACTACAATGCCAAAAAAACAAGTAAACCAATTAGTTGCTGTATTTTTAGGTAAAGCAAAACCAGATAGTTTGTGTCTAGCTGAACGAAGGTGCAAAGCTTTCTATTGTTAGGACTTATTTCATATCAAGGAGGACTGAGGAATAAAGAGTGTATATTGCTCCTTTTTCTCTTAAGTTAACAAACAAACAGATTATATACATATGGGATGGGGACGGAATGAGTGACAATACTTAGAGATTCAAGTCCTCCAACACATTCAAGCATATGAATCAAGGCATTCAATTAAACAATGTAAGCATCTGCTACCTATCAAACTTATCAACCCTCTCACCATCAAATTGAATTAAGAGCAAAACAAAACAGTGCCCATGAACCAAATGAAAACATGAGTTAATCGGCCAATAAATGAACAAAAATTCAACCCCTAAACTAATAAATTACTAATATTAGATTCCCTTTCCAAGAGCCTCCCATAATCCTCAAAGTGGATTACTTGCAAATTGTAGACCAAGTGAAACAAAATGCTGGCTGTGAGAGATACCTCGTACATGAAAATTTAAGCGATCAAGAGAGATACCTCAAAGTCAGCGAATGCGATAGCGATCGATGATCACAATGGTCACAATGGTTGAGAGGGAGAAATTGTTGTGTTTGAGACTGGGCTCAACGAAATCAATGCGCTTATTCTTCTCCGTTCCTCACTCGGACTCCAGAAGGCGCTTGGCACAACGGGTTTTGCTGGGTGAGAAAAGGGTCAGTTAGCGGCGGTAGAATTTGGGGTCCCGCGGCAGAGCATGAGGCGAGAGGAATTGTTTCTGGCGTTCGGGGTTTCGTTTGGCTGAGAAGAGTTTTGCTGGGTGTGAAATTATTCGTGATTTTTGCTGGGTTTAATAAAAGAAAGGGTATTATCGGAAGGTTGCTGGGTTTATTTAGAAATTTTATAATTTTGCTGGGTGTATAAAGTTTGCTAAGTCCATTTAGTATTTTGCTGTGTACATCTAGCAGCACCCTTGTGGATCTGGGTTGTGTTCATGAGCAGCCAACATCTAAGATATACTACGAGAGAGAGATAGAGAGAGTAAAAGAAAAAAATATATATGTTTTGATAGGAAAAGACGAAATTAACGGAGCTAACGGCTTCAGATACTAATATTCAATTGGGTTAAAAACGTGAAATACGGTTTTGAAGTTTTTTGAATGTGAGATACTAAAAGTTAGCTTTTTTAAAAGGTCGGACATTGTTTGGATCATTTCCCCTTTATCTTATGCTAGGTAGCTTACTCAGAGAGAGAGAGAGAGAGAGAGAGAGAGAGAGAGAGAGAGAGAGAGAGAGAGAGAGAGAGAGAGAGAGAGAGAGAGAGAGAGAGAGAGAGAGAGAGAGAGAGAGAGAGAGAG
>NC_020495.1:7653839-7666609 GCF_000184155.1 Fragaria vesca subsp. vesca | reverse complement strand
GAGAGAGAGAGAGAGTTTGTAAATTACAAAAAAATTGAGGACAAAATGGTAATTATAAAATCATTTAGATCGAATGACATTAGCGTAAATCTGCAGAAAAACAATCCAGATGGTGATGACAGGATTGTAATTATGACGTAAGTAAGGGTAGAATCATCATTCAGAAAAGAGGGGTTAATATTGTAATTTAGAGGGTGATGGTAGGACTGTAATTATGACATAAATGAGAGCAAAATCGTCGTTTAGAGAGTGATGGTAGGACTGTAATTATCACACAAGGGCAGAATCATCATTTATAAAACGGGGGCAAAACTATAATTTAGAAGATAATGGTAAGACTGTAATTATGACGTAAGTGAGAACAAAATAATCTTTTCAGCAAGTCCTTGTGAACAGTGCGTCTTGTACATACTTTACATTTCCCAAGCGGAGAAGCCAACTCCCTTTTCCATACCTTCTCATAAGTTTTTTTTTAGAAAAGTGTTTTTTTTTATCGAGTTAACAAATTGCAGAAGTAGATGGCTTTTATACATATAAGAGCCTAAGATATAGATGAATGGGAAAGAAAGATTCATGTGAAACCATGAGAGAGTAAGTGAAATTTTTTTTGATAGTCAACTCAGGCATCGGAATATGGTGCAACTCATATATCATAAAAAAAATTTGCTAAGATCTGCTTGGATAGCTCTAGGAGGTTGCCACGTCAGCTTAACCCAATCTAATGGTTATTAAACTGACAACAATTATGAATAAGGAAAATTCCATAAATCAAGGTTAGACGTCGACGTTAGAAGTTTAACGTTAACACTGCATCTTCACTTCTTCATGTCTCTTCACTCTCTTGAGTCCTCCCTCTTTCGCCCAATTTTCTCTTTCCCATCAATTGATAATGGTGAAAAATTCATGAATCAATTATCGTTTGAATGACTCATTAGGTGGAAGCGTTTAACACTGGGTGAGATGCATCATTTTAGTTCTTTTCCTTCTGTCATGTTCATCTTTGAATCAAATTGATTTGGGTCCCTAGTTTATTGGATTGGGACGTTTTTTGTTGGGAGGTTGGATGAATGAATTCTGAATTGATGGAGTAGAATTTCAAAGATAACTACTTTTTTGATTGAGTTTGATGGGTGGAGCTTAAATGATTCAATTTTTTCTTTCTTAATTAAATCCCGATGTTTCTTAAAAAAGGAAGGAATGGAACCGATGTAATGCGAAAATATCATATTCACATAAAACAGTCATCTTTTTCGCTCATGTTTGTGATGGTAGAGATGCTAACTTTTGGGAGAAGTCTTTATCTTGCCCAACCTACGTTCGTTTTTAAGACGAAAGAGATTGCTCTTCATGTTCTTCCTCGAAAATTTGATGTTCTTACCAGCTGTTGACAAATAGTCTTTTATTTTCCTTTTTTCTTGTTTAAGGCTTTTGAAGTTGTAAACTTTTGTTCTTGGCCTATCACTCCAATATGGAGTGAATTGGAGTGGATTGAAAAGTTTTTGTATTTATGAAGGGATTTTTGAAGAATTTCGAATGAATGAGCTTCTATATTGAATAAACTTTGCAGGATATATCAAAAGTCTTAAACGGCGTTAGCCATTTATGGCTTTTTCCTTATGAAAGACTTGTTGTCAATTACATAGCCATTAGATTGAGTTGGTTTGACGTGGCAGCCTCCGAGAGTTATCCAAGCAGATCTTAGCAAACATTTCCCAAGCAGAGAAGCCAAGTCTATGGAAAAGCTATAAAACTAAAGAATATTAGGGTAAAAATAGAAGAAAATTTATTCAAAATAGAGGACATACTTGTATCCACGATCGATGTGTAAGATCAAACACAAGATCGATCTAGTCTTTAGTCATAAGGAAAAAAAAAAAAACTTAAACATAAGGAAATACTGACGACGACGTTGACTTATTCTTTGTTGAGTCGATAAGTCTAGAAAGACTTGATTTCTTATTTGGGTAGGTAAGTATATGCCTACGTTAGGACTTGAAGTCCTAGATGAAATTTCATGTTATACAGTGAAATATAGTAGGGATGTGAGTCGTCCATAGATCTGTTGAGGTGATATCATTGTGTAATAAGAACGAGATCAGAGATTATTATCTCGTATATGTTTGAAAAAGATAATTGATTATTCAGAGCGAAGTGTGTCCTGGAAAATAGGTACACTTGGTACATAAAATGATTAGCTCCAGTATTGATACATGTGAATGGTAAAAGTTGAATTCCATTGCAAGAGAAATGGAAATATATGTTATGGGTACTGGAGTCCGACATAGGAAGAAAGTGAATTTGTTATGGATATTGACCATTTGACCAATCTTGAAATTTCGAGGACGAAATTTATTTAAGGGGAGTGAAAATGTAACACCTGGAAAATTTAACGAGCTTAAATTACGGTGGTTAGAAATTTGCTTATCAACCACGGTGCTTTCAAAATGAGCTTGAAGAGATATTTAGAGATTTTTACAAGGTCAATTACTAGATTTAAGAGTTGGATAAAATAGTACATAACAAGAGGAGTTCGTGAGAAATTTCAGGGAATTATTCGGAGTCCTAAGCTATTTTCTATCATTTTTGGAGGTTTTGAAAAGATAGAAAAATAGCTAAGAAATTTATGAAATTCATTTGGTGAGATCTGGGACGTCCATTCTAAGTCGGTTGATTACAATATAATAGAAGTGGGAAAATGCCATCTCAACCTAGAATGCTCGAGAGAGAAAGCCTGAGAATGTGAGAGTGAGAAGAGAGACTCTGAACCGACAAAGGGCCGGTGACCTGACTTGGCCCTATCTCTGTCGTCCCGCCATCGGTCGACGACTCACCGGCACCCATCGATCCTCTCATCACCGCCGGCACGTTGGTGGTGATAGCTAATTCAGTTGACGACTAAGGAAGGAGATTCGATGAGCAACAGTTCTACATTCTCGACCGTTTCCGGCGACTCTGGCGGCGGTTTGAGCTGCATGTGGTATGAAATTGATCCCTCTCGTCATGCTATACGTGTTAGTGTATTTAGTTTCCGAATTTGAATCAGTCTGATGGGTTTTGGTTTCTGGGTTCTTGGACCTTGTCGAGCCGCCGACATCAGCGAATTTTCTAGCATCTATTCGGCTGTTTTCGGAGCTGCTTGAGTGCTTCTGGGTTCTTCGGCAACGCTTGAGGTGAGGACCTCGTTTCCCCTTCGTTCTAATATTCACGCTGGTATAGTTGGATTCTATTGGTTTTGATGATTTGTGATTTCGGATTTTGGTGCTTTCGGATTCGACGGAGCTACGGATGGTGACGAGTGTTCTATGCTTCTGAGTTCTGTCATCCTACAACGTAGATTGATCATTGGAAAAGCTTGATTCTATGGAAGGGGAGAACTCGGTACGTTTTGCCAAAGCTCGGCCACTGTTCATGGTCGTGATCTTGGCCTCACTTGGGTTAGTTTGCGTTTCTGATTTGAATAAGAGACCATATATATTAATATTCAATTGTTCTCGAAGTGCAGAAGCTGTGAAGTTGGTTCAATTGTGAACTTTGAATTGGCGAGTGAGGTGATACCAAAGTGGATGACCATACCTCTGTTCGTTGCATAAGTGCAACTGAGGAAGATTATGCTTCTTAGTTGTTAGACAAATACTAAGAAGGTAATTGCTAAATAGAAGTATTGCTATTATCATGTTATTTATATGAGAGATGATTAACATGACTTGACTTGATTCAGAATGTTCTGGAGTTGTATAAGAAATTGATGATAGAAGGATCATGATATATGATATAAGCATTGTTGGTCAAATACCAACAGAAGAGTAATTCTCTTGGTGGTATTGGACTAGCTAAGTTTATCATACTGTGATATATTTGGGATTGAGATAGGGAATGAATCATGGGATATAATAAGAAAATTAGTGTTGGGGTGTCCTTAGTAAGTTAGGCACACCAAAAGTGAAATGAATTATGGTTGTATCTATGAATGGTCATGTTGGTCGAACATAAAGCAAGTCTTTTGAGACATTAGCTACTGTAATGAGAGAAGAATTGGAAAATGAAGTTTGTAAACGTGAAAGCAAAGTCTGGAAGTATAATTGTGAATCTTAAATTGTTGGATCAATTTATGAGATGAATAAGGATTGGGTGCCCTTACTAGTTTTGGGCAAAGCTAATGTAGAGTAGGATCATGGTTGGTCAAGTCTTGGTGGTCAAACAATTAAGTATCGATTATTTTGTTAAGTCGAAAGGAAAGTTATTAACGATAAATATGTCGGAATTCAGTACTCTAGTTATCCGAGGAGCGGAAGGCTCAAGATTCTTGGTGTTCATAAGGAAAGCCACGGATTCCAGGTGAGGGACCCAGAACTCCCTTGATTAGTGGTTTTTATTTTATAAAATGTTTATGCATATTTGAGATTGCATGATCCGGTTATCCGATAAAAATATGGTAACCGGTGTTATGAGATGTTGATGGCTTGAGAGTGAGAGAAGCATAGCGACTACCTTGGGTTCGATCCCCTAAACCTCCGGAGGGGCCTCTATAGACGGAAGAGCGTCTTACATCCCTTGTGGAGTGACACTGCTTCTAGGCGATAGGGCGTTTGTGGACACTCTCGCTACACTTACCTGTTGTACGCATATATAGTGAGGTAAGTTGGATAGTGGGTCCAAACATTCGACCGGCCATCAAGTACAGATTTATGGCGCCACATTTATTTGAAAATGAAATAGTCTTTTCAAATGTTTGACGTTCATTATAAATTTGTTTAAGCATGTTTTTATACTGGGCAGCCCATATTATTTATTGGTTTTCAAACCTAGTTAAAGGTAAAATTCCTTGAGCAGCGAGGACGAAAGCTCACCCCTACAACAATTTTGGTTGCAGGTACTATGCACTGGAACGGGATAGTGGCGAGGAACTGGGTGTGCATATTTATGGTCGGTAATTTGGTTTCCCTTTATTCTTGTACTTGAGTTACAGATTCTATTTTGCTGGTCTTGTTATATCACTCGTGATTCTATTCCTTGAAGTTTAGAACTTGTTATCAGTTGGCTTTGTGGTCTTATTCGAATTATTCGAATTTCTATTCCTTGAAGCTCGTTAATTATTGGTTATTTCTTAGATTAAGTTTTAGGTGAATGAAAGAATCCAATTATATTATGAGTTTTGTCTTATGACGTTTTCATTGAAGTTTGTATTATTTTGAGTACATCATTTCATAACCATCTCTTATATCAGGTTTTTGGTGAATTAAAGTACTTTGAGAAAAATAAAGATTTTACACCTTAAATTTTTTTTACGCTTCTGCTGTCTTTTTCTTAAATATTTTCTTACATTAACTGCATTGCGTTTCTCCTTTTGAGACTTGCGGCACAGTGATGTGCCTAAACTGAGGAGGTGCAGTTTTGGGCGTTACAGAAAATGTTATCATAAGGAAAATGCATAGAAATTCAGAAAGAAAGATATGCATTGAGCAGAAGGAGAGGAGAGAGAATTGTATTTGTTGAGCTAATGAGATATGTATATGATGTTATGAAGATAAGAAGAATGACAAGTGGTGAGGATCAACTTTTTACTTGTATGCAGGAACCAAGTCCTCATATATAGACCATCATGTATGATATATAGACCCAAGGATTGAAATCTCTACAATATATCCGATATATCCCCCGATATCTCTCTTTTTTGAAGGACCGATAATTCTAGAGGGGTAAATATCTTATTTTTCACCATATCTCCGATATTTCTTCGATACTGTCAAATATCTCCGATATTTCTCTGATATATAGGAAATATCTTCGATATATTAAAGAAATATTTGTCAAAAAAATTCACATAAAAAAAGATCACATTCCAACAAATATTTGAGAGATGATCGTAATTCCCTCGAGTATATCTGAATGAATATGGACAATCTTTTACAGTGGGAGGATTGAACAATTTGAACAATCTTTTACAGTGGGAGGATTGAACAATTTTTCATATGAAGAAAATTACAATCATGCCTCTCAAGATCATGATCATGACTTTAGAAGTACTAGGTATAGAGCATAAGAGGATAACATGTATGGGAGGAGCAGAGGCGGAGCCATGATTTTTTTTAAGGGGGCCGGCTAATATATAGTTAAATGAAAATCGATTTAATTCTTACCAATATATTTTATTAAGCACAATTGTCACTGTACATTAAGATTACTCGTTTGCTCTTATTTTTCCTGTAAATTCTCCTCTATTTTAGATAAGTAGTGATTTAAAAAGCTTTTTCTTTATCGATGGTGATCGGTCATGGTATGTATCGCGTTACATGATTATTACGTTTATTTAAAAGAAAGATTGAGTAATTAAATTGAATCATGTACCGAAATGAAGCTTTATTGGTCTTTTAATTTTTCGGGCCAAATTGTTCTTGCATTTTATTTTTTATCGATCTATGTCATTGCATTTTATTTGCACAAACTGATAAACAAATATATTAAACTTTTGTTTTTTGAATAGATATATATTAAACTTTTACAACTTGAAGTTTAGCTTTTTTAGTTATGAAATTGGAAATAGATTATAGATTGAACTTGGAAATAGATTATAGATTTCATGTATTTTATTCATTTAAGAAAGTAAGAAGCCAAGAATTGAGTGCAAAGTTTGCCATTTGTGTTCCTTGCATAAATAGTTTTCATATATATTTGTTTGGGGGGTGCCATCAAGCATAATCAATTATAAATTTTTCTTAAATCAATAGCTTCCTAGTTAGTAATCACTTATCAACCAAAGAGTCAAGGGTGACATGGCACCCTTTGGTCCTAACTTAGCTCCGCCCGTGGGGAGGACTAGAGGTGCAAATGATGATCAAGATGTTGCTTCAGTTGCGCTAAGTTTTGAGTCTATCAGTTTAGGTAATGGGACTGGAACCTCAAATGAATCCCCAAGAAGGCAACAATCAATATGACAATAATGTTTATGACTATAATCAATGCGCAGAAATCAGTGATCAGTCATCCAGTTGGATTCATCCTTACTATCCACTTATAGGAGAAACAGTTGGTTACTCCAAAGATATATCATGACTCTTCCACTAAGGGATTTTTTTTTTACTATATATGAAAGATGGGGGATTACACCAACTTTTCGATCGCAAAATCACATTTCCACCGTTCAATATGTAGTTTTATATGAGTAGATCACTTCTGTAAATTTTCAAAAATTTTGGTGATCGTTAAGACATTCAAAACTACGATTTATAATTATAAGCATGAACGGTTCAGGTTTGGCAAATTTGTTTCGTTTATTGATTTAATCTTGTTCGACACTTTAACGATCACTAAAATGGTTGAAAATTTGCATAATTAATCTATATATAAGGACCAACAAACTGAACAGTGGAGATTCAAAAATATAATTGCAAAGTAGGTGTAATCCCCCATCCTTCATATATATAAAAAAAAGGATCCCTTTAGAGGAAGGACCCTAATATACATATATATATCAACAGTAATCTGATTGAATTTGGCCTTTAAGTGGTTTAATTTCTTGTATCACACACATCAATTAATATAGATGACTGACGATGAAATGATATGAGAATTAATATGAGTAATTCAAAACCAAAATTAAGTTTAATTTGGTGGGCAGCAATGTACGTAGTACAACTTTTATTTTCATCGATAATTTTAATCAAGCAACTAACTAATTGTTCTATGTCAATGTGACAATTCATTTTCTGTTTTAGTATAATGAACTCGGTAATAACTGATAAGTTCAGTTGATGAAGTGGTACCGTAACTTGTTTTCCTTTAGCTTTCAATTCCAGACTTGTCATCTCTAATATTTCCTGGAAATTAATGGAAACACGTACAGACATGCATGGAAATATATATGATCATGAAGCGGATGGTAAGCGATTGAGTATCAGTATCACCATATATGCATGCATGTTGAATCAAACTTGGAATATACGTAGCTTACCATCACGTACCATTAGTCCATTACTGGCCCCAGGTATGGAATATACCATTAGTCCATTATTGGCCCCAGGGGTCTTCCTCAAGTTGCGGTAACTATTCTCGTAAGAAGAATATCAAGTTATAAAGCTTTTGTTTTCTAATGTCATAATCAAAAGACTAGTAGCTTTGATATTGCGGTAATGAACCATTGATAGTCAATGTAGTCAATTCTGTGCAAAGTGTGGCAAATGAGAAAGATCGATATTTTATTTCGTGTTAATTGTTGGCATACCATTTGGTAATCCTGAAAATGGAATGAGAGGGACAAAGTCTTGAATAATTTGTTTGTTTTGTCAAGTCAAGCAGATGATGATTTTCCACGGTAGATTAGCTATCGTGACGAAGCAACATTAATTGTTTTCTTCTTCTTATTTTTCATGCTATTGACTTGGGAAAAAGAAGACCTACAAAAGCAATAATCAAAGAAAATCATGTATCTATCTAAAATCCCGATATTTTTTCCCGGATATCCCCGATATATCCGATATCTCATTTTTTTCAAAGTACCAATAGATCCATCAATACTGATATTTTAATCCTTTGATCAAGGTAAATAGTAACATCTGAATCCCTATCAGTTATAGTCTTAGTTTTCTACTGTAGATGTTAATTTAGATGTGAATGATTTTTCTCATGACAGGAACCAATTACTGGCCCCAGGGGTCTTCCTCAAGTTGTGGGAACTATTCTCGTAAGAAGAATATCAAGTTATAAAGCTTTTGTTTTCTAATGTCATAATCAAAAGACTAGTAGCCAGTAATGGACCATTGCTAGTCAATGTAGTCAATGTTGTGCAAAGTGTGGCAAATGAGAAAGATCAATATTTTATTTCGTGTTAATCGTTGGCATACCATTTGGTAATCCTGAAAATGGAATGAGAGGGACAAAGTCTTGAATAATTTGTTTGCTTTGCCAAGTCAAGCAGATGGTGATTTTCCACAGTAGATTAGCTATCGTGACAAAGCAACATTAATTGTTTTCTTCTTCTATCTTCTTATTTTTCATGCTATTGACTTGGGAAAAAGAAGACCTACAAAAACAATAATCAAAGAAAATCATGTATCTATCTAAAATTCTGATATTTTTTCCCGGATATCCCGGATATCTCATTTTTTCAAAGTATCGATAGATTCACCGATATCGATATTTTAATCTTTGTATAGATTTGCTCTAATGGGGCACAAATTAAAGAAGGTTAACTAACAGATTTCAAAATTTTACTGGGGGCAAGGGCCCCACTCGTTTTACATTGGCTCCGCCATTGGTTTAAAACATTTAACATGTCAACTTTAACGTCCAAGGGCCAAAGTATGTAGCTCAAGATGGAATTATAGTTTATAAATTTGTGTAAATGAAATGAGAAACATTATTGGGACAAGAGAGAGCAAATTGAAATCTAGAAAAATTAAAAACCAATGACTTGTGCAAAAATGACTTTTTGAGGACTACGTACCAAGAACAGGTTCTGAAATGTCTTGTGATTAGACAGTAAACAAAATACTGAACTTACAAACTAATTCTTATTTACTAGATAAACTCAATGCTAAATCCCTTGCTAAGAAGCTGCTGTTGGATTCGAATTTGAGGTCGAAGATGAGATGAACTGTGAGGAGTTGATGGTAGAACCATACCCTGAAGACTCACTTTGACCACTAGTAGTGTCACCTCTATACAAAATCGAGAGTGATAACCGAGGAAAAAAGGCCACCGGCATATTCAATGGGAGATTAGGCAGTGGAACTTCGAAGTTAAGCACTTGGATTGCTTGTTGTATCAATGGCCTAGAGTTGTGATCCGGATGAGCACACCATAACCCTACAATCATTAAGCACTCCATTTGCTTCTCATCAAACTCCCCGCACAATTTTGGGTCGGCTGCTTCAATAATTTTCCCTTCTCCATAGAGCTCCCATACCCACTCCACCATATTCATTTTCATTTGCTTCTCTTCATACCTGGTATCAATGGGTTTTCTCCCGCAAGCTATTTCCAAAGCAACTACCCCGAAACTGTAGACGTCTGTTTCCTTGCTAGCCTTTCCCGTTGCAACATATTCCGTTGCCATGTAGCCCATGGTTCCGGCCACAACTGTTGTTTGAGATAGCTTTCCATGGTCGACAAGTTTGGCTAAACCAAAATCTCCAAGTTTCGCGTTAAAATTTGCATCCAACATAACATTGCTGGATTTGATATCTCTGTGAAGCACACATTGTTCCCATCCTTGGTGTAGATAAAGCAACCCTGATGCCAATCCATGTGCAATTTTGAATCTTACCTCCCAAGTTAACAAGCTTTTTTCTTTGTACAAATGAGAATCCAAGCTACTGTTGGGCATGAATTCGTAGACAAGTAGGAGTTTCTTTTCATGGCACCAACCGATGAGTTGCACCAGATTCCGATGCCTGAGTCGACTAATGATACTCACTTCTGCTGCATACTCCTTCAACCCTTGTTTAGACCCCCTTGATATCTTCTTAACAGCTACATACGCGTTCATGTCTTTGATGAAGCCCTTGTAAACTCCACCAAAGCCTCCCTCCCCAAGCTTTTCTCCCTGCGCAAAATTATTAGTTGCAAGGGCCAATTCATTGTAGGAGAATTTCCTAGGGCCTGTCCCCTTTTCGAATTCTTCAGGATCCAAATCATGAAGTACCCTAGTATCATCATCAGTACTTTCCCCAGTTGTTTCCCTCCTCTTCCTGCAGAAGAGGAACACGAAACCTAACACACCAACCAAGATAACACCTCCCCCAACAGCCAACCCAACTACTAGTCCAACATTGGCATTTCCTGACTTTGGCGCAGGAAGAGTTGATGTGATGTTTTCGTCTGCCAATGAAGTTGAATCAAAGCTCCAAGAAATGATCCTATGCAGAGCAAATTGTTGACCCGTTGAAGCCGAGAAACCAACGATGACTTTATCGGGCAAGTATTGGAGCAGATCAACTGAGAAATCAATATTTCTGATAACCTGGACCTCGTTTTGAATCGTTGTGAATGCAACACTAAGATTCTTGGAGGTGGAGTTGTAACTAATCGTGGCATTGTTTTTTCCTCCAGTGGTAATATTCCCACCATCCCACGGCGCGGTGACGTTCGACTTGAGGGAGTTGATGTCGATGCCCACATGAGTGTAATTTAGACCCAAATCAATCGATCTATTACCTGAGTCTACGTTGAGGAAGATATCAAATTCAACGGCGACAAACGGGTATTCAAAGTACAAAATACCTGACTTGGTATAGTTTTCCAGCGAGTTGTTGACAGGGAGGCCAAGACTGCAACCTTGCCCTAATATGCTGTCCAGTGAGGACCCTGCCGGCGCTAGGAAGAATGCCAGCCCATCAGCTGGGAAGTTGCTTCTTCCGTCGGACTGAATGGCGAACGTGAAACTTGACGTGAAATCAGCGAGTTTTCCGGTGGAGTTTTGTCTGAGGAGGAAGGTCTCTTTGTAGGTGGCTCTACCGGTGCTGTAATTTAGGTTCTGGTCAAGAGCACTATTGGTGAGGCGGAGAGAGCCATCGGGATGAGCATTTCCCTCCATTGATATATTGGCAACGTCAGGGGGAAAGCTGGAAAAATTGAAGGTCAATGAAGTTGCAAAGAAGGGCAACAGTAATGAGAGAAGAAGAAGCAATTGAAACTGGTTTAGGGACAACCGGAGCCTGTTAATTACAGCCATTTCTGATTTTTTTTTCTTTTTTCTTTTTTCTGTGGAGAACTATGTATGATGTTAAAAGCTTAGAGAAGAAGAAAGCAATACAGAAGACGAGGAAACTGTGGTTCTCATTAATCGAAGAAAATAGTGATGCTACAGCAAATATATGCCCAAATAATTCTTTATGTTTGGTGACTAAAGCCAAAGGAGATCATGTGGAAGACTTTTCCTCATCGCTTGTTCTTTGGTCGCGAATTTACTCAGTCATGGGATCCTGGAGCGACTGCATTCCTTGACCCTGAAAGCAACGGAAAATTCTGCTGACAGTCAGGAGTGCTCATAATAAAGAATGCCGCCAATCAATGTCTACAACCCTCTTCTACGGTTCATTGTTTACTTCAGTAAGGTTCTGTCGTTGGTTCTTCACTTCTTCAGTGAAGCATGTCCAGTGTCACCTACATGCTTATGTAATTGGTTCCCGTCATGAGAAAAATTAAATCATCCACATCTAAATTAACATCTACAGCAGAAAACTAAGACTATAACTGATAGGGATTCTGACACGACCCACCCCGAATTTCACCCTGAAACCCAGAGTAAGTCGTGCGGGGACCACCTCCAAGGAAAATTTACTGAAAAGATTAAGAAAATCTCCCTTGCAGATGGACAACCCTAATTCGAAAATTTCATATTACACTCTTAATTTAACGCTTCTGAATATCACATAATATACAAAATTCTAAAGTATTCAGAGCTACTAAACACAAGCGGAAGCAAGAAAACACGAGTAGGTTGAACAGGTAACCTACTGATGAAAACTGGCCGAAAAGCGGGTGACTATGCCTCGTCTCCTACTAGATCCAACCCGAACTCTGCAGACTGGGCAATTTAAAACGAAGGGCCCAGGGGAAAACATTTAATAACGTTAGAGTGAGTGGACAAAAATAAATTAATAAATAAAATATTTATGTTTCCCCAAATTAATTTCTAAGGAAAAATCGAATGCATGCCGCAAGCGATAAAACCTTTTATCCCATAAAATATCGAGCCTCTCAGACCCTATAATATATGTATGTATTTACACTCGTCCATACTCCCTATATAAATTCATGGGTCTATATAGGGC